>NC_065589.1:85993602-86293602 GCF_024542745.1 Macaca thibetana thibetana | reverse complement strand
AATATATTTCTTAAGCAAACCAGAGAGAAGAAATGCTGCTTCACAGCCTATTAAAGATGGAAGATTTTTACAGCCTCTATTGGTAACAAACTCCAGTGTTTTTAAAAGCATCCTTAATATGAATTTTTAATTTCCTAAATGTAAGGTGAGCCCCTCATTTTTTTTCCCATGTGAATAATAAAGAGGCTGCTATCCATAATGGCTGAATTGTACTATATGTTGTTTTTTTTTTCCCCCCAAATATTACTGTGGATACGCATACTGTCCTTAACAGTTAAGATTTAGAATACCATATGAAATCTTCTACTCAGTGACCATTTTGAGACTTTTTAAAAAGCAGTTGTTACTAGTTGCTGATTATGCATGTTATGATTGAAAGTTCAATATTTAAGTGAAACCTAAAATCTTTATAATTTCCTTCTCAGCAGGAATAATTTTGATATGAAATTTGAAATGTATGGACACTTCATGAATAGTCTTCTGGGGTGATGTTTAGAACATTTGATTTGGCCTGAATATGAAACAATTGAAACAGATAATATCTGGAAAAAATTGGTGTGGACATACAGATGTTTACTGGCTGAATATTAATGATGTTTTAGGTAAAGATTGCAGTTGTTCAAACTAGTGATTACATCTGTGGTTTCCTTCAGTACTCAGATTTTGGGACCTTTGAACTTGAGCAGAACAGTGGTTCTCAAAATTGTGGTCTACAATCAGGTGCTTCAGCATCACCTGGGAAGTTGTTAGAAGGGCAAAATCTCAGGCTTCACCCTAGACACACTGAATCAGAAGTCTGTGTGTGGGAGCCAACAGCCTGTATTTTAACGTGCCCTCCGGGTGAATCTGATACAGGCCAAAGTTTGAGAGCCACTGTTCTGGATGACAATTCTTTGATTGCCTGCTATAATCTAGAACAGCTCCCATGAACAGAGCATTCTTGCATATTAGAAAAAGAGGGAACAACAACAAAAAAGGAGACCAACAAATAAGTAAATTGAAAATAAAGGAAAGGATGAGGGTACAAGGGAAAGAAAACTCATCCCTTCCTCATGCTACAAACAACTGCCTTAAAGGGCCATTCACTGTCAGGGAAGCCACAAATGGCCCACTCCTATTTTAGAATTCACCTGTCTAGAAGGTAAGCAAATAGCTTTGTAAAGTTATTTTGGGGTTTACATTATATATATATATATATATATATATATATAAATATATATATATAAATATATATATATAAATAAATAAATATATCTTCTTTTTTTTCTGACTTAATTATTTTCCAGCGATTTGGTTCATTTTATTATTATTATTATTATTTTGTCTCCTAAGCAACTATAGAGATCAGCTGGTCCACCTTTTGCCTAAGGATACCTACAACGTTTTATCATTCCACACTTCCTACATATATAAGTTGTTCAGCTTGGGCAAGAACTGCCCTCATCCTTCCACCCAGATTTAGTCTCTATGCCAACCCATAATCTTTTGCTTATTCTTCAGGTATTTCTTTCATCCTGCTTAGAGAGAAGTTTCCCAAACATTCTGCCCTTGTCTTCAGCAGGAATCTCTGCGATTTGTCATTTAATTGTGCTTCTGACTCTCAGAGACCTCTTAACAACAACTACAAAGAAATAACTAAAACGGGTGCCATGATTCTCTCTCCCTTTGGTCTGCTTCAGCCAGCACTTGGCTTTGAAAAATACTCAGTAATTCTTTAAGTTCAATTGAATCGTTTATCCTAAAGAACCTTTTCTCACAGGCCATTTTTCCGTATCTCTTTAGCTACACTGACCATTTATATTTTTATTTAAAGGGAAGGTTGCTTTATGATTCTTATGTGATATGATTCTATGCCAGGATCATGCTGGATTTAGAAAAATCTACTGCTAAAACCCATGAGTTGTAATCAAACTACAATTCCTTGAAGCTCTTTAATATACCTCTGTTCCTTACAGAGTTTGTTTTCACTAGTTTTAGGCTATGGAAGTATTCTCGATTAACCTTATTCTACTGGACACTGCTTTGGATACTTTCTCAAGGTGTTACAGTGGTACCCCTCTCAGTTGGTGTCACTTGCCAATTTAATGAGCGTACTTATTCTTCTTCCACTCAGTTAATTGATAACAGACCTAAAAGCAGTTCAATCACTCAGTGCCTGGGCACAGTCTTTCGTGACAATTTTCTACTGTCCTTGAAGTTACAGAATTAGGATCACATTTTTAAAGGTAGTTTTGTAAGAATGTGATTGAGCTTAATAGATTTATGCATATTACTTTTCACTATCAGTTTTGTCCCACAAAATTACTAGAATCAACAGTTCAATCTTTATTTTTTGGTCTTTTTAGCATTTTATTGTTCTTGTGGGGGGTTAATATAGGCTTTTAAAATATTTTTGCTGTGTATTAGGTAAAAATGTAGAGAACTTCCCTATTTTCTTATATACCAAGATATAGAACATCTTTCTCACTTTCAGTGATTCGTATCCTATGAGTATTCGAAGATAGAACCTTGAGTAAAACTTCTGTCTGGTTTTTAATGGTGCTGGATAAAATCTAGTAGACTCTATATTTAACACACCAGCTTGTGTTAATAGACTAGTTTGTTTCCTACCTTTGAGTTGCCTGCCTGAGTTTTGAATTCACTGTATTTGTAAAGGTCGAGGTAAAAGAAGCTTTATGGTTTTTTTTTTCTTGTTACTATCTATTATCAACCTCTTTTACCCATTTAATAAAAGAGTCACATTTTCTTTCATTTTTTTTTTTTTTTGCATTTCTTCTTGTAAACCTCCAACTTCACTTGACCCTGCCATAAAGTCCTAGAAAAAGTATATAGGAGTTTGAAAGGCAAGCCGTTTTTACAGCATTTTAATACATTTCCATTTTGCAGCACAGTGAATACTGACAGTATAATAGAGACTTTAAAAACAAAGGTAAAGCAAACTATGAATGCTGTCAGAATTTTTAATTTCACTAAACTCAGCAGGCATAAGGACACATTTTCTTGCATATTAGGCCTATCAAGTAATTATAAAATTGGGGAATTTAATCTGCCTGTATAGCACTTTGAGTTCACATCAGATTTTTAAAATGTTATCTAAACACCAATTTTATAAATAAAATATTGTTTCAGATATCTGTTACTTATAGACATCTACATATGTAAGTAATATGCTGTAGACTAGTAAGATTCATTTAAAAAATCTGACTGCAACTTATAAAATTAATGCTTTTTCTTGGATGGCTATAATAAACTTACCAGATCAAAAAACTGCATCTTTTTATTTTAATAACTGTCACCTGGGTTAAGAATCATGCTTAGTTTTAAAAATGCAAACAATACTACTACTTCTAAATTTATTTTGTTAATGAAGCCACTACATAAATTTAGCACTTTTTTTTTTATTAATTGCTCACACTGAAAAGGGCTAAATTCAGAATAACTCTCTGTTTCAAAGACCTAATTGCCAAAGACCTAGCCTTAATATTAACTAGGATAATTATTATGCAAAGCATACCCACCCAGAATGTTTGCATAGCTATCACAAGCGCTTTCATAAATGATGCTTTAATTAGTCTTAATTAGAATTTGTTTAAGTCAGCAGGGAATGCAGGGCCCGTGAAATGATGTATGTAATAAGCATCAGGCTCACTTTTTACTTGGGGAATAGAGCTGACAAAATCACATCACGTTAAATTGATTCAGTCAGAATTAAAATTCTTATGGTATTAATTAAATGGAGGATCTCATTAGCAGGCTGCAGGGTGACGGAACGACTCTTTGGCGACCAGATGTGAGGGAAGAATCACGGAAGGAGAGTATCATTAGACCAAAAAGTCGCTGTATCTTAGATATAGACATGATGACATTCAGCTTGGTCTAAAGTTGTCCAACTATAAATACTATTAATATACCAAGAATTCAGAATAATTTTTCTTTTTCTTTTAGGTCATTTGACTTCTTCAAGCTTCTGTACCACAATAAAAAAATTCTGAGTATTCAGAAACATTCTTATTTGGCAAACCAACTTAGTAAACTTGGGAATCAATAATTAAAATGGATACATGTTTTAATTACATTTTTTTAATGAACATGAAATTCATTGAGAAATTGGGTCTGAGGTTCTTCATTTTTTATCTACATTTCTTCTCTTGGATTCAGTGATAACAGAAGAAAATAAGTTCTGTTTAGTCAAAAAATAATAGGGTATTGATTAATGTATTCCCAGAGCCACTGATGATTTTTTTCCTCTCTGCTCTTTGGTAAGGAAAGAAGGCACACTTTTTGTTATTTATAGAACAGTTTGAGTTTGCAAGTCTAGTCATGGATGGATGATATTTACTTCCAATTAGCATCTGTTTTGTGAATGGCAAGGGGCATATCCTGGGGCTGTGTACATTTTTGGTCAATATTAACAACTTAAGGCTTTGGCTTCATTCTGTCGTAAAAGTGAATATTTTTCTTATAAATGCTGAATGAGTAGAAAAATATGGAGGCTAAGCCTTCCTATTGAAAGACACTAAGCTAGATAGCTGATATTTAACCACAGAGGAAGTGAGTCTTATCATCCATAAAAACCTTGAGTTTTGGAACACAAAGCCAAGTCTTAAAAGAGAAAATCAGAAAATTAATTTAATTGTTGGTGGAATTTAAAAGTTGTTTACACTTACAATGTGTCATAAATAAATAAAG
The DNA here is from genome assembly GCF_024542745.1 of Macaca thibetana thibetana. NCBI lineage: Eukaryota > Metazoa > Chordata > Mammalia > Primates > Cercopithecidae > Macaca > Macaca thibetana. The sequence goes on along the minus strand of NC_065589.1, from coordinate 86,288,913 downwards.
GAGTAAGTGAATGTTCGATGTCTACTGTCGGCAACCATATATTTGGGGAAATTTCCTTGGGTCTTGATTTCTTTTTATTTTAAAAATGGATAGTAGATTTCTTCCACATTTTAACTGTGGAAAATAACATTAAAGGAGGCTGTAGACTATGGTAGACTACTTCTTAAGAAGGGATACATGCTTGCTTCCAGATAGGACTTCTGTGTTTTAGTCTCAATCAGTTTCCTCTCTCTAGTAATTTTTATTTTTGTGGAAGTAATTCCATGTTGTGTCATTTCCTGTTCCATTTATACTTTTTATCCTCAAAATGAGGTATCAAGATTTTAAAGGCACAATACAGGTTGTTAAAAGAAAAAAAAAACAGCTTAAGACTGTCTCACTATGCTTTGAAGTGTTTTGTATGTTTTATGTTTTGACTGACTATTCCACCCCTTTCTGACAGGTTGCTGAGAGTTTAAGTAAGACATAACAACAATGACCAGCCATTCAAATCTCAAGAACATTTAAAAAAGTCAAAACACTCTATGCCAATGCCTTTTCAGCAGGGTGTAACATATGAAAATACACTTTTGTAGCCATCCACTTTTTAAAACCTCATTCTTGAATTGGTTTAACGAGGACAAAAATTGATCTAACATAGGGCCATTTCCTTGACAACATGAAGAAAGAAAATGCAAGTTCATTCCGAGTTGATCCTTTTTGCAAAGATGTTGTTATGCAGAATAAACATGGAGTGCAGTTCTTCTTTAACATTTTCAAACACAAAGTTAAGTGGCTTGTTCTTCAACGGTGTTATGTAGCATATGCCAAATAAACCAACAACCATACTGATGACAGGGCATTTTGCATATCAGTAACTGAGTAAACACACATACTAAGATGATCTGCAAATGGTCAGCTTTGAAATGAATTCTGTGTTGGATTCTAGGAATTTATATGAGGTCTGTTTGCTTCAACATTCTATAGACTTATTTTGGGCTTTAATTTTTTTAAAGATGTCCAAAATGATAATCCTAGTTTGGTGCCACAATCAGTCATGAGTGGAAAAAAACCCCAACACATCCTATTTAGGAAACTGGCTTTCTCATGGCTATTTTTCTTCTTGAAAAAAACATATTTGTTTTATAACTATGCCTGGAGCCAACTCCTGTTTTCCTTGCCTTTAGCAACAGAAAAACCTCTACTGAGGCTTTTTGCAGCCTACAGGAATATAGTAAAAAGGTTACATAAACATTCAGAAAAATAAATTAATAACCCCAAGTCTTCAAAATGTACTGAAGAGGGACAGGCTATGTGGAATGCAATAGTTATGATTTAGGTAAGGCCCGCCGTCCAATATCCAATTCCATTTGTAAAATTAATAGCTCCTTCATGAATTGAATGATTTAAACTTAGAAACATCTCCTTGCTACCACATGAGGATTTGGTGAAGGGTATGGGATTTAGAGTCGCAGAGGTATACATTTGCATACTGAGTCTCTTCCATGTACTAGCTTGGAGACATCTGGAAGGTCATAAAAACTTTGCCTGACATAAAGAATGAATGCTTGTACTATCTCTTCAACTGTACTTCATGAGGGCAGGACTATATATGTCTAGCTTTGTCAGAACCCCAAATATAATATTACTCAATAAACTTTTGTGGAATGAATAAATTGAATTAACTTATATATGTGATGACAAAAGAAAAATAAATTTTTTTTTTTTTTTTTTTTTTTTTTTTTTTTTTTTTTTTGAGACGGAGTCTCGCTCTGTCCCCCAGGCTGGAGTGCAGTGGCCGGATCTCAGCTCACTGTAAGCTCCACCTCCCGGGTTCACGCCATTCTCCTGCCTCAGCCTCCCGAGTAGCTGGGACTACAGGCGCCCGCCACCGCTCCCGGCTAATTTTTGTATTTTTTTAGTAGAGACGGGGTTTCACGTGTTAGCCAGGATGGTCTTGATCTCCTGACCTCGTGATCCACCCACCTCGGCCTCCCAAAGTGCTGGAATTACAGGCTTGAGCCACCGCGCCCGGCCTGAAAAATAAAATTTTATATGTAGCAGCTGGCGGATCATTTCTTGAGACCGGTTTGTGATCAAGGAAAACAGAGGAAAAACAAAAGGCATTCAAACAATAAGAAATATGTCTTTTTGCAGCAGTGGGAGAACCAAAAAATTGTACCAAGAGTGGAGCCAGAGCCTAGAGAGACATACTGCTTGAGGTAGAATTTTGTGTAACTTAGGAACAGCATCAGAGCTCCCGTGATAACATGAGAAAACAACAGATAATTTGAAATTCTGGGAAATTTGTCTTATTCTTGGAATATTTGTTGGGAGTATTTAATTCCCCAACCATTGCTTTCAAAACGTTCTTTGGCATAAATTTACTCTTAAAATGACATGGCTAAACTTCCTCTTCACAGTAAATTAAATTACAAGACCAAATAAGAACCAAACAAAATTATTTTTAGAACGATAGGAGGAAGAAACATTATGCATGTCTGATTTTTGAAATTATGGCAAATAAGAGTGGGAAGAAGCATTTTGATTTAGTGGATTAATGCTAAATCAGAAATCATGATATTGCATACGTGACCCTAGGTTAAGTCCCTTTTTTGCCACCACTTCCACTGTTGCAAAATGGTCAGAAACAACTCTTGTCCCTCAACTCTTGGGAGGTTATAATAGTAATTTGGTGAGACTTTAAATAGCAGTGGTGGTATTTAGGATATGAGCCAAATAAGAAGGCCAGGAACCCAAGGAATCTATGTAACAGCCTAACCACAATTCATTAACGTTTATTAGAAGAGGAGGCCTTTTTATTTCCTGGCACCACAGACCCTACCAGCTGCTATATTTTGTGTTTACAGCATCCCAGTCAAAAGTTTTAGGTACTTTGAATTATTTATTTCCTTCATACTTCCAAAACTGCTCCCTCAACATATACTTATTTCATTAATTATACACACAGCATCTTTGTATGACCTGGGAATTTTGTGCAGAATGTTGATTATAAGAGTGACTTAATTTTTGATATTTGACTGCTGATAGCTTCCAAGCCCCATGCTTTCCTCTTTCCTTTCTGCCCACATCTAGGCACTCTGGTAAGAAAGTCTGCATATTTTCTTTCTTGACACTGGTGGGAAGTTAAAACCACACAAGCCCCAACCTGTGCTCATTGGAACCCTTACACAGCCCCATCCATCTTTAATAAAACTTCACAGCTGACTCCTTTCCCTGCTCTCTTAAGCCATTTTCAGAACAACTTGGGAGTCAGCCCTGCTCTCCCCAGAGAGGTTCATTATATGAGTAATAAACCTTTGTATACCCCCTTGTTTGTGTGATGTTATCAGTTTCACCCGAAACTGATCTTGGAGGTGGGAGGTTCATCCCCTTCTGTGGAGTGATCACAACACCAATTAAATATGTGTCCTTGCCACAGATGGAGTTTCACACTAAAAAAATGGAGTATAAGAACCTGTTTGTTTATTTTAGCACAAAGTAGTTTTCATCTATGATTTCTTTTAGACCCTGGATGCCCTGGAGACCAACAGCTCTGTAATACACCAAAAGAACTAGATATTGATATGACTAAGAGCAACAGCAGGGACAGAGGTTAGGATGAAAACTTGAAGGCTATCAAGTCCCATTTCTTCAGGGAACAAGTTGATCTCCAGCTGGGATCAGAAATATTCCCTAGTGGTACAGCACTGCCTAATTAGTTGCATTAGGGAAGACTCAGCCTTTCTCTGAGCGCTGGCCACAGTTGGAGACAGGAAATTCACCCACTTCACTAGTAAGGCTGTAACACTTAATTAATTAATGGTTGCAGCATATTTATGATCTTAGAATAAAAGGGGAATATAGGAGTGAAATTATTACTGTATTCCCTCTTATTGCTAAGGGAAAATGAGCTATTTTGGCAAATCAGTGAATCCAGATTGAAATATTTTTTCCCCAAAGATTGATGGATTACAAATATCTTCAGAATGGTTTTCCTTTCCATTAATTCTAGAAACTTGGATTAGTGTAATTTGTAACATATGATTTATTTTTACTATAGAATTTGATGCTTATGAAAAAATCTTCAAGGTATAATTACATGTTCATATTATAGCAAAAGCTGTTATTTGCTATAACAGTAACGGTGAAGGGGAAAGTGAAGAGTCTTAATCCAGTAATGAAAATGATCATTGTCCATATAGTTGAGGGTTCAAAATAATGATGATATGCCTGAAGAAAATTAGGAGACAGCGAGACACCCTCCTTAGGTTTTTATTCAAAATAAACCCTCACGCATATCAAGTCTTACAAAATAAACCCTACATGTGTATCAAGTCTTACAAAAAGAAATATTGTCTAAGTGGATAGGGTTGGGTTTCAACCTATATTCTGCTTCCACTGTGCTTGGGATCTAACTGAAATTCAACTCAGAAAACCTTTCTTTGGTTTTCCATGAATTAGGTACAGTGGATAGAAGCAACCAGGTCAACTAAACCACTGAAGAAATAAAGGTGGGTAGAGATAGAGCTAATCCAAACTCAAGATTAAAAACAAAGGCAAAAAGAGAAATCAACTCACTAGGAAACTCTAAAGGGAGAAATTAGGTGTGGTCTGTGGCACCTGTAAGTATTAGTAGAATGGCAAATAGAAATCCAAATAGAATGATGCATTAGTTGTGGAAAGGTGAACTGCTTATATGGCCTTTGTCTTAGCGATCTTAAATAGAGAAAAATAGTACTGTTAAGTCAAGTTTAGCCTAAAGCTGCCTCCTTATATATTTTAAGTTTGGCCTAAAGGTTTCTCTGTATATCGTGAACCATAACAGGTAGAGGTATAAACAGACTACAGTCTACACTTGTGCCAATCATTGAGTTTTGGCCAATCAAATGTAGTCAGTTCAAATAAGGCAAACACTGAGCTGTAACCCATCCAGCTGTATCTATTCCTCACTTCCATTTTCTGTACATCACTTTCCTTATTCTGTCCATAAATCTTCCTCCACCACATGGCTGCACTGGAGTCTCTGAGTCTACTCTGACTCAGGAGGCTGCCTGAATAGTTCACTGCTCAATTAAACTCTTTTAAATTTAATTCAGTTGACGTTTTTCTTTTAACTGTACTAAGTTTTTTTTCCCCCATTTAAGTTCCTCCCCAATTGTCTTGTCTGTGCTACATAAACCCACCTCCGATTCTCAACTACTTTGTGATGACATCATAAATGCACAAAGAGAATCTTGTTTTCTACTCATTTTCTTCTCCCTTTATACCAGAAACATCGCATGGAAAACATATTTACATTGGGCTACTTCACTGAATTTTAAAGTCCCCAATACCAGAAAGGGACTTAGGAGGTAGAGGGGTCCCGAATGTGTTATCTACAGTACAAAGCACAACTGATAGAGACTCTGCAGAAGAAGGCTTTAAAGAAAATGATAGGTATGGAAAGAAAACCATTTTCTAAAGTGCCAAGAGCAATTACCACTTGCACTTTGACCTTCTCAATTTTAGTAAGTAGTAGTAGAAAGAAAATGCCTGAACAAAAGGTTTGCAGAAAGAAGTCTTGGGTCAGATAAGGAACTCAGCTAGAGGATAACTGATGATCAAGATGCTTTCTGGGTTGCAGAGAATAGGTATTTCCTTGTAAGATGGTTTCATAGTGCTCACTGAGTTGGCAGTTTGGGGAGTGGTTACAGCCTATGCAAGACAATGCTGTAATTTTTTTAAAAGGAGATTTTCTGTTCTCTTTTGCATTTCTAAGCCTCTATCTTCATCAAAAAAAAGAAAATGGTGATATAATAATCTGGATCATCCAGTCAAAAATTCTCATTTGAGTACACAGGAAAAGTTCTAAGCACAGAGATCCTGTTACCAAGCAAATTACTGACACCTAAAAACATTCTCCAGTTTTTCCATAGATTTGATTTTGAATCCTCTCCTATTTATGTTTGCACTTGTCTTAGTCTCTGTGTTTGTCTACATATTGTTCATTATGAAAAAAGTATAAAACATTTGTATATGTAACATATTATGTATTTATGAGAATATCATGGATATGCATACACATATGTCTCTTTGGCCCAGTTAAAATTCAGGAAATCGTTCCTGCATCTTGAACAAAGTATGTATGTTGGAGGTCATTTTTGAAGTTTAGATTGAACAGACTTTGTATAGTGAGAATTTTCTATGTTTGGGAAAAGAGAGCGAGAAAATAGAGTGGAATAACCAACCAACCTATAATCCAATGGGTAACCCCATAAAATTATCTCAGACTAATTGATTCACCTGACCTCTTATTTTTCATATTCACTGTTGGAAAATATTTGGGACTGCACCAACTGATGTCTTATCAGCTCTCAGTTTTATTGCCAAAACACGTAGGGAAAACCCAGAAATCTAAGAGCATAATGCAAGAAGATTAAAAAGTAGCATAGGCTAGGGCCTATATTTAATTCTCTTTCTTGTCTGTGGTTCAAACATATTAAATACTCTAGGAAAACTTAGTTAATGTCATCAGTGTCTGAGAACTCAGTGATTCTATAAGCCACGTCGGTTTTGATGGAGGAATAGGTCAAGACCACAGCAAGGTAATCATCAGTGTTGGAAGAAGTGAAGACAGAAACATGAGACATTTAGAAGACAAACAAAAGCATAGGGACTCTGATCTTAAAAGAAAAAGGCTGATGGAAAAAGACACTAGTCACTGGGTGGTGACTAATGAGAAAAGACCCCTTTATGATTGTATGCTCACCAGGCCCTGGTCTGCAAATAAGAATCAGGTAAATAAAATTACCTACTTCAGGACCCAAGAGATCCACTGCCATCAGTGTATGAATTAATCATTAAATATTTGTGAAGGAAAGACATGGTCCTTACCTGCAGAGTTATTGAAATCTAGTTAGAAAGCAAAGTTACACACATAAACAGTTAAATCTCTCCAAAGCATTGTGTGATAACTTCCAGGTGAACCTAAAATTTTCAAATTAGTTCACACTAAAATCCATACATGAGTTTCAGTAACTGGGAAACCATTCCTTCCTCCCATTTCCCCATTAATCGAGTTATAAACCCAGTCACCTCTTCAGAGAAAAATGAAAACCACATGAAAGTCTTAAGCGTTGCTCAAATGTGCTAATGAATTGTTCATTCATGTTTTCTGTTCTAGATTCTTCACTGATGTCTGCAGGACATTTGAAAAAATAGTCCCACCTTTTCAGTGGCTGCCAGGGCCCTCCATGGGATTACCCAATGGATCCTTCTGGTTGGAGTGCAAAGACTACATAGAAGCTTGCAGGACAGTTGAGGAGAAGACATGCTCTCTAACTTGTGTCACTAGGCATCACATCAGCTCTAGAAACTGCACTACTTCAATAGCAGGTATCATAAAACCACTCTTGAAAATATCTCCCTAAACCTTTGGTTCTAACTCCTATAAGGGTCAGGGGCTTATGGGACCACATGAGAACTAACTCAATGCTGTTGCTTTTATGGCTTGTGCTTTTATACTTATCCATCTCTGTGTCCCAGGTGCTAGACACACTCCCTAGGTTTTTATTCAAAATAAACCCTCCATGCATATCAAGTCTTACAAAAAGAAATATTGTCTAAGTGGATAGGGTTGGGTTTCAACATATACTCTGCTTCTACTGTGCTTGGGATCAGCTGTGCACCATGCTCTCATGATATGATAATGGAATTCAGAAGGGTGGAAACTTTCTCTAGCCTAGGGTGGTAGGATCAGGAAAGAAATAAGTGGTGGCACTTGACCTTTGCTGCAAAGATAATTAGAGTCCTATAGGAGGGAAGAATAAGATCAAAGTGGCCTTTGATCTTTAGGTAAGAGTGGTGTAGTGAATGCTGGTGTGCCACCCACGTTTCTGCTACAGCACCCAGGCACCAATTCCTTGGCTGTCAGGAGAGTTAGCTGCTGAAATTCACAGCTGAGTCCTTGTATAGGACCTACCATCAAATCAAAGGACCTGTGTCACTCAATCAAGGTTATGGCAACTTATACCCAATGACTGGTCAACATGAAGGTACAAAAGCCTCTCTCCTTGGTTCATTATGAGACAACTCTGCAGGCCAGTCCAGCTCTGGAGCTCCTCATGGTTGTGGCTGAAGTCCTTTTTGCAATCACATCACCATTCAACTTCTCCCTCTGCCTGATCTTCCTTCATTATTTACTTACAAGTGCTTCCCAGAGACCTTTCCATCAATCTTCCCACATGCAAATTTCAGTCTTATAGTCTCTTTCTTGGAAAATCTATCTAAGAAACGTAAGGAATGAAATAAGATTTTTCAGGGGACAATACATTTATCAGACTAGTTAGAGTAGAAGTTTAGTTGGGGTGATTGTTTAGGATATAAATCTTGAAAAGCAAGTTTGTAGAGAGGACCTTGAATGATGGGGTATTGTATTAGGACTTTAACAGAACAGGATCAGCAAATATGTGGCACATGAGCCCTCAGGAGCTTCTCCGTCCTACACTTGGAGTAGACATCATCAATTGATAGCTGCTCTTATCTCTTCAGAATCCCAGCCTGACTGTAGAATCCTTCCCTAGGCTGAGAATCAGTCTGATTTGTGTGTTTTGAAGCCTACATTCAAGCCAGCCACACAATTATTGTTTCAATTTCTGATAAGGAATCCTCAAACATTGAGATTCAAGCCATGCTTATATACAAGAGTATTTATCCAATAGTCATTTCATATACAAACTTTAATGTTACTCTGAGGTGAAAATTACAGGCATGGAGAACAAAAATAATATATCTAAATTATCTACTGTTAAGGACAGAGATTCCTTTTTCAAAATCACCTCTTTGAGAATGCACCAAAATAGGCATCAGTTTTTTGTTTTTTTGTTTTTTTTTTTGAGACAGAGTCTCGCACTGTTGCCCCAGGCTGGAGTGCTGTGGTGCGATCTTGGCTCACTGCAAGTTCTGAATAGGCACCTTTTTTTGAGATACTATTTTTAAAAATAATCTTATCTGATAGGATAACATACAAATAAGATGAATACATAATATAATTTTTTAATGTACCAACTGATGATATACAGTTATATATGAAATATCACATTTCAAGTTTTGATTCTTCTCCAATATTCCCGTCACATTTAATTTTGACATTTTAGCATCACAAATGTGTGTGCAGTCTTACTAAACATGTCTTCAGTGTGACCAGTGAGGGTCTGTGCTCTGACTCATAGTATCATGTGTTATTTTTGTAGGGTGACCATGTATTCCATTTGTCCAGGATAGTTCCTGATTATTCCATGTTCCATTTCATTGTTACTTTTTTCTTTCTATTTTTTAATTCCGTTTTTATAACTTTTATTTAAGATTCGAGGGTACACATGAAGATTTGTTATGTAGATAAACATGTGTCATGGGTGGTTTGTTGTACATACTATTTCATCACCCAGGAATTAAGCCCAGTACCCAATAGTTATCTTTTCTGTTCCTCTTTCTCTCTCACCCTCCCCCCTCAAGTAGACCCCAGTGTCTGTTTCCTTCTTTATGTTCATAAGTTCTTATCATTTAACTCCCAATTATAAGTGAGAACATGCGGTATTTGGTTTTCTGTCTTGCATTATCCTCTTTGCTAAGGGTAATAGCCTCCAGCTCTATCCATGTTCCTGCAAAAGACATTTCTCATTCTTTTTCATGGCTGTATAGTATTCCATGGTGTATATGTACCACATTTTTTTTTTTTAATTATACTTTAAGTTCTAGGGTACATGTGCATAACGTGCAGGTTTGTTACATATGTATACTTGTGCCATGTTGGTGTGCTGCACCCATCAACTCGTCAGCACCCATCAACTCGTCATTTACATCAGGTATAACTCCCAGTGCAATCCCTCCCCCCTCCCCCCTCCCTGTGATAGGCCCCGGTATGTGATGTTCCCCTTCCCGAGTCCAAGTGATCTCATTGTTCAGTTCCCACCTATGAGTGAGAACATGTGGTGTTTGGTTTTCTGTTCTTGTGATAGTTTGCTAAGAATGATGGTTTCCAGCTGCATCTGTGTCCCTACAAAGGACACAAACTCATCCTTTTTTATGGCTGCATAGTATTCCATGGTGTATATGTGCCACATTTTCTTAATCCAGTCTGTCACTGATGGACATTTGGGTTGATTCCAAGTCTTTGCTATTGTGAATAGTGCTGCAATAAACATACGTGTGCATGTGTCTTTATAGCAGCATGATTTATAATCCTTTGGGTATACGCCCAGTAATGGGATGGCTGGGTCATATGGATGTACCACGTTTTCTTTATCTAGCCTGTCACTGATGGATATTTAGGTTGATTCAATGTCTTTGCTATTGTGAATAGTGCAATGAACATATGCATGCATGCACCTTTACAGTAGAATGATTTATATTCCTTTGGGTATATGCCCAGTAATGGAATTGCTGGGTTGAACAGTGGTTCTGTTTTTAGTTCTCTGAGGAATCCCTATACTGCTTTCCACAATGGTTGAACTAATTTATACTACCACCAACATTGTATAAGTGTTCCCTTTTCTCTGCAACCTTGACAGCAAATGTTATTTATTTATTTATTTTTAAACTTTTTAATAATAGCTATTCTGGCTAGTATCTTATCTCATAATGGTTTTGATTTGCATTTCTCTAATGATCAGTGATGTTGAGCTTTTTTCATATGCTTGTTGGATGCATGCACATCTTCTTTAGGAAAGCATGTGTGCTTGTCCTTTGCCCACTTTTTAATAGGATTGTTTGTTTTTCTCCTGTAAATTTGTTTAAATTCCCTATACATTTTGGATGTTAGACCTTAGTTAGATGGAGAGTTTGCAAAAATTTTCACCCATTCTATAGGTTGTCTGTTTACTCTGTTGATAGCTTCTTTTGCTGTTCAGAAACTCCCAAGTTTAATTAGATCTCATTTGTCAGTTTTGCTTTTGTTGTGATTGCTTTTGGTGTCTTTGTCATGAAATCTTTTCCCATTCCTTTGTCCAGGATGGTATTGTCTAGGTTGTCTTCCAGGGTTTTTATAGTTTTGGGTTTTACATTTAAGTCTTTAATCCATCTTCAGTTGATTTTTGTGTATAGTATAAGGAAGGGGTCGTGTTTCAATTGTCTGCATATGGCTAGCCAGTTATCCCAGCACCATCTGTTGAACAGGGAGTCTTTTCCCATTGTTTGTTTTTGTCAGCCTTGTCAAAGACCAAATGGTCATTGGTGTGTGTTCTTATTTCTTAACTCTCTATTCTGTTCCACTGGTCTATATATCTGTTTTTGTACCAGAATCATGCTGTTTCAGTTACTGTAACCTGTATAGTTTGAAGCTGGGTAACATAATGCCTCCACCTTTGTTCTTTTTGCTTAGGATTGCCTTGGCTATTCGGGCTCTTTTTTTGGTTCTATATGAATTTTAAAATAGTTTTTTTTCTAATTTTGTGAAGAATGTATTGGTAGTTGGATAGAAATAGCACTGAATCTGTAAATTGCTTTGGGCAGTATAGCCATTTTAATGATATTGATTCTTTCTATCCATGAACATGGGATGTTTTTCCATTTGTTTGTGTCTTCTATGATTTCTTTGAGTAGTGTTTTGTAATTCTCATTGTAGAGATTGTTGAGTAGTGTTTTGTAATTCTCATTGTAGAGATCATTCACCTCTATGGTTAGCTGTATTCCAAGGTATTTTATTTTATGTATTTATTTTTTGGTGGTAGTTGTGAATAGACTTGCCTTTCTGATTTGGCTCTAGGCTTTGCTGTTGTTGGTATATAGAAATCCTAGTGATTTTTGTACATTGATTTTGTATCCTGCAACTTTTAAGGAGCTTTTGAGCCAAGACTATGGGGCTTTCTAGATATTAGAATGTTGAGTATAGGCCCCCAATCTCTTCTGACTTGTAGGGTTTAAGCTGAGATGTCTGCTGTTAGCCTGATGGGGTTTCCTTTGTAGGTGACCTGCCCTTTCTCTCTAGCTACCTTTAGCATTGTTTCTTTCATTTTTACCTTGGAAAATCCTGAATTCTTGAACTTGGCTGTTGACCTCTCTAGCAAGGGTAGGAAAGTTTTCATTGATGATATCTTGTAGTATGTTTTCCAAGTTATTTACTTTCTCCCCCATCCCTTGCCTTTTAGGGATGCCAATGATTCATAGATTTTGCCTGTTTACATAATCCCATACTCTCAGAGGTTTTGTTAATTCCTTTTAATTCTTTTTTCTTATTTTTGTCTGATTGATTTATTTCACAGAACTCGTCTTCAAGTTCTGAGACTCTTTCCTCAGCTTGATTTATTCTGTTGCTAATACTTGTGATTGCATTGTGAAATTCCCGTATTGTGTTATTCACACAATTCTGTCAGATCGTTAGGTTCTTTTCCATACTGGCTATTTCATCATTCAGCTCCTGTATCACTTAATTGTAATTCTTATTTTCCTTGGATTGTGTTTTGCTGTTCTCCTGAATCTCAATGATTTTTGTTCCTATCCATATTCTGAATTCTAATTCTGTCATTCTAGCCAGTCAGCCTAGTTAAGAACTCTTGTTGGAAAACTGGTGCAGTTGTTTGTGAGACATACAACACTCTGGTCATTTGAGTTACCAGAGTTCTTGTGTTGGTTCTTTTTCATGTCTGCATGTGGGTGCTCCTTTCATTGCAGTGTAGATTGAGTATAGTAAATAGATTTCTTTTCTGGTGTTTCCACTGGGCTGAGGCTCTGTTTAGGATTTTTTTTTTTTTTTTTTTTTTTAATGGATTCTTGCTCTGTCACCCAGGCTGGAGTGCAGTGGCGTGATCTTGGCTCACTGCAACCTCTGCCTCCTGGGCTCATGCAATTCTCCTGCCTCAGCCTCCCAAGTAGCTGGAATTACAGGTGCCTGCCACCACGCTCGGTTAATTTTTGTGTTTTTAGTAGAGATGGGGTTTCACCATGTTGGCCAAGCTGACCTCAAGTGATCTGCCGGCCTCGGCCTCCCAAAGTGCCGGGATTACAGACATGAGCCACCATGTCTGGCCTTTGCGTAGCATCTTTATTTGAAACTGCCTCTTTGTCTCTGGCTTCAGAGGGGAGTATGTTAGTGAGGTATTTTTGGTGTTGAAACTTTGAGGTGTGATCCAGCAGGTGGCACATAGGCTTATTTGTCAGTTGGTAGACTCTTGCTCAATTGCAAGACTCTTGCCCTATATTTCCTCATAGTTGTATCCGTGCTTCCTCTGAATTATCAGTAAGTGTGAGTTCCTCTACCTCTAAGTGCTGGCTATAGATTGCAACGTGACACTCTTGGGCTGCCCACTGCATCTCTGGGGTGACCTCAGTGTTTATGTTCCTTCCCCAGTTTGGAGTCAGCAGAGGGAGGTACCTTTTCTTCCTTTTTTTTTTTTTTTTTTTAAGATGGAGTCTCACTCTGTCACCCAGGCTGGAGTGCAGTGGTGTAATCTTGGCTCACTGCAGACTCTGCCTCCCGGGTCCATGTCATTCTCCTACCTCAGCCTCCTGAGTAGCTGGGACTACAGGCGCCCACCACCATGCCCGGCTAATTTTTTGTATTTTTAGTAGAGATGGGGTTTCACCATGTTAGCCAGGATGGTCTCGATCTCCTGATCTCATGATCCGCCCACCTCGGCCTCCCAAAGTGCTGGGATTACAGGTGTGAGCCACAGCGTCCAGCCAGAGGGAGGTATCTTAGTAGTGATTGTGGCTGAGGGTCATTTGCTTGTCTTCTGGGGACTCCACCCCAGAGAGATGCAGATCAGCAATTGCTCAATGCAATCAGCCCAGGATGGAGGGACTGTGCTGTGGGCCTAAGCCAGGCATTCCCTGTCAGGTGATGAGCAACTGGGGGTGTGAGAGACCCACGGGAGATGGACTGGCTTCCTCTCCTTGGGTCAACTGCACCTTGGAGGTGTGGATGAGGCACTTAGGATCTTTGCTCCTTCATTAGTCTGAGAGTGGCAAAGGCAGTTTCGCTACAGAGGCAATGACAGATGCTTTTAGTTGCCCGGGAAGCTCTGTCCAGAAAGTTGCTGAGTTTCTACTGGGTCGATTACTTTGGCAGGGAGTGGTTGGAGGCCCAGGTCTGGAGTACCTGCTCCGTGACGAGATATGGGAACAGACACTGACGTAACAGTCTGACTACTTTTCTGTAGGGCTGTTGCAGTATGGCTGGGCCCATTCCAGTCCCTAGTTGCCTTGGATTTTCCAAGACCTGGAGGTACCACCAGTGAAGGCTGTGAAACAGCAAAGATGGCAGTCTGTCCCCTCCCTCTGGAAGCTTCATCCCAGAAAGTTATAGTCCTGTTGCTGGCCCAAAGGCAGCTGTAGGAGATGGCTGTAGACCCTGGTTGGAAGGTCCTGCCCAGTAAGGGAGAATGAGATTGGGGACCTACTTAAAAAAGCAGTCTGGCCATGTTTTGGTAGAGCAACCATGCTGTGCTAGGGGTTCTCTTCAGCCACTGGTCGTCTCTGACACTCCGAAGCCTGAAGTCTAGAAAGGCTGAGTCACTCAAACAGCAAAGATGGTGGCCTGCCTTTCCCTCTGGGAGCTCCATCCCAGGGGGGTTACAAATCTTTTTCAGCCAGAGAACACTGATAGGGGTGGCTGGGGGCCCTGGTTGTGAGGTCCTGCCCAGTGAGCAGGAAAGGAATCAGGGACACCCTTAAATAAGCAGTCTGACTGTGAAGAATGCCAATAGTAGTTTAATGGGAATAGCACTGAATCTGTAGATTACTTTGGGGAGTATGGCCATTTTAATGATATTGATTCTTCCTATCCATGAGCATGGAATGTTTTTCCATCTGTCTGTGTCCTCTCTGATTTCCTTAAGCAGTGGTTTATAGTTCTCCTTGAAGAAGTCCTTCACTTCCCTTGTTAGCTGTATTTCCAGCTATTTTATTCTCATTGTAGCAATTGTGAATGGGAGTTCATTCATGATTTGCCTCTCTGCTTGTCTACTGTTGGTGTATAGGAATGCCTGTGATTTTTGCACATTGATTTTTGTATCCTGAGACATTGCTGAAGTTGCTTATCAGCTTAAGGAGCTTTTGGGCTGAGATGATGGAGTTTTCTAGATATAAGATCATACCATCTGCAAACAGACACTTTGACTCCCTCTCTTTCTATTTGAATACCCTTTATTTCTTTCTCTTGCCTGATTGCCCTGGCCAGAACTTCCAATACTATATTAAATAGGAGTAGTGAGAGAGGGCATCCTTGCCTTGTGCTGGTTTTCAAGGCGAATGCTTCCAGCTTTTGCACACTCAGTATAATACTGACTGTGTGTCTATCATAAATGGCTGTTATTATTTTAAGATATGTTCCATCAACACCTAGTTTATTGAGAGTTTTTAGCATTAAGAGATGTTGAATTTTATCAAAGAGCTTCTCTGCATCTATTGAGATAATCATGTGGTTTTTGTCTTTAGTTCTGTTTATGTGATGAATTACATTTATTGATTTGCATATATTGAATCAACCTTGCACCCTAGGGATGAAGCCAACTTGATTGTGGTGGAGAAGCCTTTTGATGAGCTGCTGGATTCAGTTTGCCAGTATTTTATGAGGATTTTAGCACTGATGTTCATCGGGGATATTGGCCTGAAGTTTTCTTTTTTTGTTGTATCTCTGCCAGGTTTTGGTATTGGGATGATGCTGGCTTCATAAAATGAGTTAGGGATCCTTTTTAATTGTTTGGAATAATTTCAGAAAAAATGGTACCAGCTCCTCTTTGTACCTTTGGTAGAATTCAGCTCTAAATTCATCTGGTCCTGGGCTTTTTTTGGTTGGTAGGCCATTTATTACTGCCTCAATTTCAGAACTTGTTATTGGTTTATTCAGGGATTCACCTTCTTCCTGGTTTAGTCTTGGGAAGGTGTATGTGTCCAGGAATTTATCAGTTTCTTCTAGATTTTCTAGTTTATTTGCATAGAGGTGTTTAGAGTATTCTCAGATGGTTGTTTGTATTTCTGTGGGGTCAGTGGTGATATCCCCTTTATCATTTTTTATTGTGTCTATTTGAGTCTTCTCTCTTTTCTTCATTAGTCTAGCTAGTGGCCTATTTTATTAATTTTTTCAAATAATCAGCTCCTGAATTCATTGAATTTTTTGAAGGGTTTTCATGTCTTTATCTCCTTCAGTTCAGCTCTGATCTTGGTTATTTCTTGCCTTCTGCTAGCTTTTGGGTTTGTTTGCTCTTGGAGTCCATATAGCCAAGACAATCCTAAACAAAAAGAACAAAGCTGGAGGCATCACACTACCCAACTTTAAACCATACTACAAGGCTACAGTAACCAAAACAGCATGGTACTGGTACAAAAACAGACACATAGACCAATGGAACAGAAGAGAGATCTCAGAAATAAGACCACATATCTATAACCATCTGATCTTTGACAAACCTGACAAAACCAAGCAATGGGGAAAGGATTCCCTATTTAATAAACGGTGCTGGGAAAGTGGCTAGCCATATGCAGAAAATTGAAAGTGGACCCCTTCCTTACACTTTATACAAAAATTAGCTCAAGATGGATTAAAAACTTAAATGTAAAACCTGAAACCTGACATAGGCACATGCAAAGATTTCATGACAAAAACATCAAAAGCAATTGCAACAAAAGCAAAAATTTTGGGACAAATGAGATCTAACTAAAGAGCTCTGCCAGCTGGGTGTGGTGGCTCATGCCTGTAATCACAGAAGTTTGGGATGCTGAGGTGGGTGGATCACCTCACGAGTTCAAGACCAGCCTGGCCAACATGGTGAAACCCCATCTCTACTAAAAATACAAAAATTAGCTGGCTGTGGTGGAAGATGCCTGTAATCCTAGCTACTTGGGAGGCTGAGGCATGAGGATCATTTGAACCAGGGAGGAAGAGATTGCAGTGAGCCGAGATCATGCCATTGCACTCCAGCCTGGGGAATAGAGTGAGACTGTCAAAAACAAACAAACAAACAAACAAACAAAAAACAAAACAAAACAACAACAACAACAAACAAACAAAAACAAAAAAAGCTTCTGCACAGCAAAAAAGAAACTATCATCAGAGTGAACAGACAACCTACAGAATGGGAGCAAATTTTTGCACACTATCCATCTGACAAGGTCTAATATCCAGAATCTACAAGGAACTTAGATTTACAAGAAGAAAACAAACGACCTTATTAAAAAAGTGGACAAGAGATATGAACAGATACTTGTCAAAAGAAGACATTTATGCAGCCAACAAACATGTGAAGAAAAGTTCATCATCACTGATCATTAGAGAAATAGAAATCAAAACCATAATGAGATACCATCTCATGCCAGTCACAATGGGTATTTTTAAAAAGTCAGGAAACAATAGATGCTGGCGTGGCTGTGGAGAAACAGGAACGCTTTTACACTGTTGGTGGGGGTGTAAATTAGTTCAACTATTGTGGAAGACAGTGTGGCGATTCCTTAAAGACCTAGAATCAGCAATACAATTAGACCCAGCAATCCCATTACTGGATATATACCCAAAGGAATATAAATCATTCTGTTATAAAGATACATGCACACGGCTGGGAGCGGTGGCTCATGCCTACCATCCCAGCACTTTGGGAGGCTGAGGCAGGTGGATTACCTGAGGTCAGGAGTTCGAGACCAGCCTGGCCAACATGGTGAAACCCCATCTCTACTAAAAACACAAAAATTAGCCAGGCGTGGTGGCACATGCCTGTAATCCCAGCTACTCGGGAGGCTGAGGCAGGAGAATTGCTTGAGCCCGGTAGGTGGAGGTTGCAGTGAGGCAGTGAGCCGAGATCATGCCATTGCACTCCAGCCTAGCAGACAGAGCAAGACTCTGTCTCAAAAAAAAAAGAAAGAAAGAAAGAAAAAAAAGATACATGCACACATGTTCATTGCAGCACTATTTATAATAGCAAAGACATGGAATCAACCCAAATGCCCATCAATGATAACACTGGATAAAGAAAATGTGGTACATATACACCATGGAATACTATGCAGCCATAAAAACAACAAGATCATGCTCTTTGCAGGCATATGGATGGAGCTAGAAACCATTATTCTCAACAAACTAACACAGGAACAGAAAACCAAACACCGCATATTCTTACTCATAAGTGGGAGCTGAACAATGAGAACACATGGACACAGGGAGGGGAACAGTACACACTGGGGCCTGTCAGGGAAGTTGGGGGAGGGAGAGCATTAGGATAAATAGCGAATGCATGCTGGGCTTAATACCTAGGTGATGGATTGACAGGTACAGCAAAGCACCATGGCACACGTTTACCTATGTAACAAACCTGCATGTCCTGCACACGTATTCCCAAACTTAAAATAAAATAAACTTAAGAGAGAAAGAAGCAGTCTGACCACGTTTTGGTGTGCTGGGGGATCCCTTCCACTCCTGGTTGGCACGGACTCTCCAGTGCCCAAGGGCTGAAGCCCATTTCATTATTATCAAGAGTTCCTCCTTCTGCTCTCAAAAGATATGTAGTCAGTCTATCTTTAGATACTTTTTTATTAATGTTTCAGGTATAAAATGAGTTTCAACCAGAGAAATGGAACAAAAACATTCACAATTGCACTTAAATCTCTATGGCCTAAAAAAGATTTTTTTCCTTGGTAAATTTTCATCTTTCTTTGTCGTGAAACTACAGCTGGTGGAGGAGAAAGTGGTAGATGGTCAGCAGCTTCAGTTCACTCAGAACATCTGTCATGATTTTTTTTTTATTATTATACTTTAAGTTCTAGGTACATGTGCACAACGTGCAGGTTTGTTACATATGTATACATGAGCCATGTTGGTCATCTGTCATGATTTTATCTCTGTGGCTTCATATTGCACATGTGGCCTGAAATGCAGAAGGAACCTTGGGTAGACAATCAAGAAAAGTTATTATTATTATTATTATTTTTTTTTTTAAAAAAGATGCATGGATAGAACACCCCTCCTTATGAGAAAAGGCTTAAGAGATGTGTGTGGGAGGGGGGCTGCATGCATATGAAAACGAGAGGGAAGGAGAGGGCCCAAGGGTGGGGAGAGAGAATGAGCACTCACAGTTTTTCTCAGATAAAAGAGCAGTCTCTGAAATATTTCCATCTATCCTCGAGATGTCAGTTGACAAGAGGAACCAACAGCATACCCAGTGGACCTAGAATAAACTTTTTATCTTTGAGTCAGATTCTCATACAGGACTTTATTTTTATTTTTTTATATTGTTAGTGATCTTAATGATTTCCCAAAACATCCAGTACTTCATTGTTTCACATGTAAGTATTGTAAATACCTTGTTTATTTTAATCACAACCAAAAAGAGTGAGTCTAAACCTAATGTAAAGAGATGTGTGTGGTGGCTGGGTGTGGTGGCTTACACCTTTAGCCTGTTACCCCAGTACTTTGGGAGGCGGAGGTGGGAAGATAACTTGATGCCAGGAGTTTGAGACCAGCCTTGGCAAAAAAGAGAGACCCGATCTCTACAAAAAAATTAAAAGGAAGGGATGTTAGAATATTTAAACCAAAAATCCACTTTGCATTTTTAATGTGCACCATTTTGATAAATATGATGATTCAGTTTCAGGTCTTAACAGAGAACAAATAATGATAAAGAGAGTATTTTTATTGGCAGACAAAACTGTTAGTAAACCGCTCAAAACACATAGCATTTTGGAGTCCCTCAGTGTAGAACCAAAACACCCAATATATTTAGTGGGTCTTGGGGTATCCTTGTATGGCAGCATTAAACAGTAAGCACTATTATTAATGACACTAATGGGGAGTCAAAACATCAATTATATCTATTCTGCTTAGGAAGGCAGGGACTTTAAAATGTTTTAGGTAAGTATGAATACATTTATTAAAGAAAAGCAATTTGGTGCTCAAAAACACAAATACTTGATATCTGGAAAATTCACTGAAACAGAAAGTTGCAATTTCCAATAATTTAAATAGCATAGGCAATATTGTTCAAAAAAACCCCAAAGACAAATACATGTATTTTTCATATCTCTGTGTTTATCCAATAGCATAGAATTAGCAAGAAATACACACACATGCGTGCATGCACACACACACAGGCACACATACCCCTCAAACAGAGCAGCCACTAACTAGAGAAGAACATCCACACTTTCTTTTGAACTTGGTTTCAGGAGTGCTCATTACATTTCTGGCTATTAGAAGGTATTGTGCTGAAATTGATTTAATACTCAAAAAAATCCCTTTTTTTTTCTAAATATTCTTAACTGGAGGGATCATCTTTTTCTAAAGTTGTAAAAGTTGTCTTTGTTTAAATGAAAGGCTCCATCCTATTGAAAAACAAACACTTATTAACAGGAATTTATGCTTGAATATCCTATGACTCTTCTAAAGAAATGAAGTCTGCTTAGCTAGCAACTAGGTTTATTTCTTGTGAAAATGGCAACATGTTGTTGTTTTTTAATCTGCAATTAAAGGTCAGTATGTTTTTAAAAATAATATTTTATGGAAATATAAAATAACAATGGCATTAATGTAATTATACATGTTAAGGAGAAAATGGGGCATTTGTATTAAAAAAAAAATGTTTTTTCTTTCCTTACATGTGCAAAAAAGCACAGGGCAGTTTGGGGCTCTTCATAGCTATCTTCATGTACACATTTATTTGGCTTACGAGCACTCTTTTTCCTCAGCTTTTCTTTCCCCATCCCCTATCACCACCCTCTAATTTCTTACTCTTTTTAATATTTTCCAGAATATAGAATGCAAAGACTTGCTTTTAGTCTTTGAAAACACTAGTGGCAATAAAAAGATGGAAATAAACTTTCCTACTCTGGGCAATTCTTCCCCTCAGGAGATATTTTAAGACTTCACAGAAATTAAGTACTTTCTTCTTTTTTTTTTTTAAACCTAGTCCAAACCTACTAAAACATTCACCATCTCTGCTGCCTAATGCATTTATTCATGGCCTCTATATATTCTCCTCTATAACCTCTTCCTTCATGTCTTCATTTTAATAATATTGCTTATGTGAAAATTGCTGGATAAATTATTCAATTTTTTCTATTATCCAGTATATCTGCAATAAAACTGATAACCCATTTCTGTAAATACATCTATAATAATTTACGTTAGCCTTCTCTGCTTATTTGTCTGCTTTCCCGCCTGTCTCTCTTTAGCTAGCTCCTTACATTCCCTTCTCAAGCTTTTGGCTAGGATGATCTTGAAGTACTTCGTTTCTGTTTGTTGTATAATGAAGACAAGCTGCTAAGTAGATGCAAATGCTAATTCTGTAGTTACTTTTCATTTCACATGAAATTTCATTAGTGTTGTTAAGTATGGAAAATTAATTACTCCTTAATCACAAGTCCACAGAACTTAATCACCAACTACAAATAACTATGTTGAAGGGTAATGCTACAGATCAACCATAAATCAACAAAACAGGAAAATTTTGTGTTAAGACCAAAATCCAGGTGAATACTCGTGACCTCTAGTTGTTAATAAAGAAATGGATTCAATCTCTTGTGGTAGAACCATATTTTTCAAGCATTCATTTATTCAATAATTTAACAAAATTGTATTTTTTGGGCCAGACTCAGGGGCTAAAACAATGATAACATAATATCTGCCCTCAAAGACTTTACAATCTCCTTGTAGTCTCTTTGAGACTCTGTCTCGGAAAAAAAAAAAAAAAAGAGTTTACAATCTACTAGGGGAATCTGAACAAGTAAAAAGACAGTGAGATTAACACTTTGATGAATGGTTTGCAAAGTGCTTTGAGTAGGTGACAGAAGAAGCCACTAATGCAACCTTAGGGTGGTTTGTGAGAGTTTAGTAGAAATTGTGAAGTCAAGATTTATTCCTATCTTTTCTTCTTTTTCATCAACTTTCTTCAGTGGGACTTGCATTTTTTTTAAACGGCCAACACAGCCATGTGACTTCATTCTCCCTGGCAGCTGGTGAGAGCCTGTTGTTAGCATCTCTTCCTAACTCTCTAACTCCTGTTTTCAGGGACATTATGTTAGTTAGTAGATAAAATTTGTAATGGTAATAGTATTTACACCATGGGAACTGGAAAATGCTACAAAGCAGGACTTTAAAAATTCCTCCAGAGTAGGTAGTTAAACATTTACCAGCATATCACCTGGCCAAGGAATGTAGTATTCTTTGGTT
Organism: Macaca thibetana thibetana; assembly: GCF_024542745.1. Classification (NCBI taxonomy): domain Eukaryota; kingdom Metazoa; phylum Chordata; class Mammalia; order Primates; family Cercopithecidae; genus Macaca; species Macaca thibetana. The sequence continues at coordinate 86,266,808 of NC_065589.1, read as the reverse complement.
CTACTGGAAAATTCAGTTTTCTAGTATCTATAAGACATAGTCCCTAATAAAGCAGGAATTAGAGCTACAAATAAGACATTATTGCTGTCCTTCTAGAATTTACAATAGGGAGAATAAGACAAGTCACAAATCATTGTACCTTAAGACCAAATCTATTTAAAAAGTACAAGAGGAGAGAAGAAGGGTAGGACTGTCCTAAATACACATTTCAATAGTTGGTCTATGGATTGTTGGCTCATTAGGGGTCCAGGTAAAGCCTGTGTGGGTCACCCAGACAAGGGTTATTTGTTGTTTTGGAAGACAGAGTTTCTCAATAGTTTTTATCAACCTCCAGTCCCTCTGTAGGGATTCTACCCAATGTAAACAATAGAAAGAGATAGTATAACACAGTGTTTAAAAATGTTGACATTGGTCGCTGAGTGCCTTGGTCCATATACTCCATTATTATGCAATACTAGGAAAATTACATGAACTCTTTGGGCTTTAGACTTCTCTTTATTAAAATTGGAATAGTAATAGTACTTAATTCATGGAGATTTTTGAATGATTAAATTAGTTAAAGATGTAAAAACATTGAGAACTTGCCTGGCTCATGGTGCACAGACAAATCTATTGTCATTATTAACACATATTCACAAGGACTGGCAGCTTCTAGAAAATGGGTTAGACATAACCTGATCCTACAATTTCAAACACTTCTAAGAACCTCCAGAAGTGATTGCTAATCTCTGAGCTTGACGAAAAGTGACAAACATGAAGATTAACCATAGGATTTTGTGGTTAAATGTCTTTATAATTTTTCTTAATATTTGCTATCCAATCTTATCTTTCTAGTACCATGAAGAGATGTAGTAGATACTATTTCTGTTATTTTATTTTTTTAAGATTTATGTAATAAATGAGAGAAAATTCAAGGATCTGAAAATACAACGAACGCTTCAAAAAATGATGTTTTAAAGAAAAATAAGGTTGAAATATTTTTGAAAAAACTTAAGCACTTAAAAAAAAATATGAGACTTCTCTTTCCCCTTGGTGGTCAGGGAATTATTAACCACCTGACCACACCAATAAACTCTTTATTTAAAAGCAATGAAGAAAAGGTGCCCTTTCAACATAGAAACCCCTACTTCACTTAAAATTCCACTTCTGGTGTTCCAGGAATCCCACTGTAAAGCCTGGCTTATGACCACAAATGTGACAGGAGCTGGAATTATTTCTGAGATATAATGCAGGCATTTATGATGATTATTAATTGCTTACAAAATTCTTTGTAAATGAAAACTTGCTATACAGGACCTAAATCCATAAGACCCAAGAACCACAAATCACCCATGTAAAAAGCCAAACTATATGCTCATTTATGGAGTGATGCTTGATTGGAAGATAGGAAGAAGAGAAAGTGAGCCAAGGTTCTTTTATGGGATTTTAATAAATCCTGTGACTGTTGCATGAAACCTAACTTGACCCCAGTAATTACAGGCTACCATGGTGCAGATACGTTGTCAAAAAGAGACAACCAGTGTTCTTGGCTACAACTAATCGGTCAAGATGTTGTGCAAATCACTGACCGTCTGGATCTCATTTTCTTTTTTTTTTCTGAGGATGTTGGGTTAGACACAATGGTTTGGTTGTAATGGTTTTCAAATTGTGCTCCAAGGAGTCCTCAGCACCCAAACAGAGGAGTCTCAAGGATGACATTTAAAGAACAGCTATGTAACCATCAGGAATCCAGGCTACCTTCTACCCCCTACTCATTAAATCAAGCAACAACGCTTTGGTCAGTTTTACAGATTAAATATTTATCACTTTTACATTTGCTATAAGCAAATTTTGCTTGAGAAGAGATCACTGGTTAAAAGTTGAAAATATTAAATTGGTTGTACCTTAAAGATTGGAGACTACTGTTTCCCTGTCACACGTTTAAGAGGTGACACTCCATGTAATACTCAAAATTAGCTCATGCTACATAAATTACTTGACTCATAATTACTTAGGACATAGATTACTACATACAATCTTGATGAAATATAATGAATAGGAGGTGAATATTCAGCAGGGTTAAGGTCTTTGAGAATGTTAAATGTTACTAGTTAACAAAACTAGTATGATATCCCATTAGTTTTCAGGCATCTTTCACTTAATTCCTTTTTACATCTAAGGTGGTAATCACAGAATTTCATACTGGAAAGTACCCTAAGAGACCCCACCATTTTAAAGGCGAGTGAACAGAGGGTTACCCAGAGTTTCTCCAGGAGGTAGTTCATGTTCAGGGCTCTGTCCTCTACAGCATATGATTTTGCCAAAGAACAAATATACAAGCTACCCAAAGCAACCATTTGGGGATTCTTGATCACACTTTTTTCTCCCTTCTTCCTATGCATTTCTCTGTCTCCGTCTCCCCTCCCCGTCCCTCCCTCCTTCCTTCCCTTCTTCCCTCCCTTCCTTCCTTTTATTTTCTTTCATTCATTCACCAAACAATTTGTGAATATTTACATTGGAGATTCTTTATCACACTTTTTTCCCCCTTCTCCCTGTGTCTCTGTCTCCCCTCCCCTCCCTTCCCCTCCCCTCCCCTCCCTTCCTTTTCCCTCCCTTCCCCTTCCTTCCTTCCTTCCTTCCTTCCTTCCTTCCTTCCTTCCTTCCATCCGTCCTTCCTTCCTTCCTTCTCTCCTTCCCTTCCTTTTTTCTTTCATTCACCAATTTTTTTTTTTTTTTTTTTAAGATAGTGTTTCACCTTTGTTGCCCAGGCTGAAGTGCAATGGCATGATCTCAGCTCACGGCAACCTCCGCCTCCCCGTTTCAAGTGATTCTCCTGCCTCAGCCTCCCGAGCGGCTGGGATTACAGGCATGCACCACCACACCTGACTAATTTTGTATTTTTAGTGGAGACGGAGTTTCTCCATGTTGGTCAGGCTGGTCTCGAACTCCTGACCGCAGGTGATCCACCTGCCTCGGCCTCCCAAAGTGCTCCGATTAAAAGCATGAGCCACCGCGCCCAGCCCACCCAACAATTTTTGAATATTTACAAGGAGACTAGCACTCTACTAGCACTAGGAATATGCAGTTCTATAAGAATACCTGGTGCTTGTCTCATGAAACATGCAGTCTTGAAGAGGAGACACACACGTAAACTGCTTGAGTATTGAGTACTAGGTGCTAGGGGATAAATTTCAAGGGTGCTTGTTGAAGCAAGGTGAAAGGATTTTAAATCAGAAGCAAGTAGGGATGATCATGGAGGAAGAAGCACTTGGAGTGTGTTTTGAATATGAGTAGGCACTGAATAGATAAAAGGTGTGTGCAGGGTTGTAAGTGTGTGGTATGCCAGTGGTAGAGAGAGCATTCCAGGTGGAGGAACAAAGGCACAGATGCCCATTCCAGATGATGCATTCAAGGATCTACAAGATTTTCAGTAAGGCTGACTGGTAAGATGCATGTCAGAACAGTGTTGGGAGATGAGAGCTGTAGGAAGCAAAGAGATTGTAAGGGATCTTGCAAGAAAAAGTTTATGATTTTGAATTTTACCTTAAAAGTGTTATGAAGTCACAAGGGGATGCCATTATCAGCTTATACTGTAGAAAATAACTGGCAGGACTGTGTTGAGAAGTTGGCAAGGAACAGTCTAGAGATGGAAGACCAATTGTAATGTTCTTTCAGTGATCCAGGAAAAAGGGATGACAGCTATAGTAAGTGGTAGACAGAATTGACATAAAGGGATGAACCTATAACAAATCAATTAGCAATTAACCCTGACTTTACCTGAATGGTCTAAGAAAAATACATGGCAAGAAATAGATTATGTTGGTCCTCCCAAGGACACGGCTACACTTAACAGTAAAGGTCGGCATGTTATTGCAGTTCCAAACTTAGCAAATACTCTCACAAGTACTTCCCAGTCATTGCATTTGGCCATTCGACCCTCATAATTCATCATTAAGCAAATGTTTCCTGCAAAGTTAAATATAGTTACTGTGTTTGGCTTTTTTGTTTGCTTCTTTTTGGACAGGATAACAGAAAAATTGTGATTTTTCTGACCTTGAGATTCCTCTAGCTGAATGTTAGATGCACTCTTCATCATTATGAAGTCAATTCAATAAAATGTAAGTTCAGAGAGAGATATACTACTTTCTGCAAAACTATCTAGAAAAAGATAAAATTAGTTTAGGAAAATAATTCATGTCCATTAGATAGATCAAGATGATTAATGTAGTCAATGTCTAGAACCAGGTGTATATGCTGCAGTGAACTATGTCATAAAACTTGGGTGTAGTTAAGTTGATATGGATGTGGAAAAGGATCTGTATTGTAAACTATAGAAACAGAAATAACTTATTTTATTAAAACTGATTATTACAACTATTAGAGACAAAAGTGGATCCCAACATTGTAATTAACTGGGAAGATTTCACGCTCATGGAATTCACTGGTCTTACCATGTTTCCCATCATCCTGATACAGCTGGCTTTATAGAATGATGGAATGGCCTTTTGAAGTTGCACATGCAGCTCCAGCTGGATGATAATAGTTTAGAGGGCTGGGGCAAGGTTCTCCAGAAAGCTGTAGATGCTCTGAATCAGTGTCCAATGTATGGTACAGTTTCTCCCATAGCCAAGATTCATGAGTCTTAGAATCAAGAGGTTGAAATGGGAGTGGTACCACTCACATTACCCCTAGTAACCTATTAGCAATTTTTTTTTTCTTCTTGTTCTTGTGACTTTATGCTCTGCTGGCCTAGAAGTCTTACTTCCAGAGGAAGGGATTCTTCTGCCAGGGACACAATGATTCCATTAAACCGCAGGTTAAGACTACCACCTGGTCACTTTGGGCTCCTCATGCTTCTGAGTCAACAGGCTAAGAAGGGAGTTATGATGGTGGCCAGGTGATCATTTCAGATTACCAAGGGGAAAGTGAACTAGTACTCCACAGTGGCCGTGAGGAAGAGTATGTCTAAAATACAAGTGATCATGGGGATCACTACCATGCTCTATGATTAAGGTCAATGGGAAACTATAACAACCTAATCCAGGCAAGACTGCAAATGGCTCAGATCATTTAGGAATGAAGGTTTGGGTCAAACCCGCGCCCGAGATATAGAACCACAACCAGATGAGGTGCTTCCTGAAGTCAAAGGGAATACAAAGTGGGTAATAGAAGAAGATAGCTATCAATACCAGCTACAACCAAATGATCAGTTATAGAAACAAGGACGGTAATTGCCATGAATATTTTCTCCTTATTTTGTAAGAATATGTTTGTGTATATATATACATATATATTAAACAATTATCTTTGCTTTCTTTCTTCTCTTATTCCTTTATTATGTAATATAAGTTGTATTGAGTTTATATCAGTATTTAAATATTGTTAATATTTCATCATAATATTTAAATTATGGAATATCAGGAGAAAAGTGAGCATCACTTAAGAACTTTGTCTCCTCTTCTGGTGATGGGATTAGTGCGTTTTGGTTGTATGCAGAACAGTTGTATCCTGTTTGATAAAACTGTAACATTGTTATTGCCTTTATTGAAGATTGTGTGGTTTAAGGAGATGTGTATGGATGCCAAGTTGATAAGGTATATGCTTATGATGGTTTTATTGAAGGTGTCAACTTGACTGGAGTGACGTATGCCAAGATATCTGGTATAGCATTATTTCTGGGTATATCTGTGAGGGTATTTCTGGAAGAGATTGACCTTTGAATCAGTGGACTGAGTAAGGAAGATTTGCCTTCACCATCCAATCATCTGAGGGCATGAATAGAACAAAAAGGCAGAAGGAGGGTGAATTCTCTCACTCTCTTTCTGAGCTGGATACTCTTCTTCTTCTGCCTTTGGACATCAGAACTCGAGATTCTCTGGCCTTTGGACTCCAGGACTTGCACCAACAGCCCCTCAAATTTTTAGGTCTCTGACCTTGGACTGAAAGGTATACCAGTAGCCCCTCTGGTTCTGAGGCATACTACTGACTTCCTTGGTTTCTCACTTGCAGATGGCCTATCATAGGACTTCTCAGCTCCCATTAATGCTTGAGTCAATTGCCCTAATAAAATCTATCTATCTATCTATCTATCTATCTATCTATCTATCTATCTATCTATCATCTATCTCTGATTGGTTCTATTTGTCTAGAGGACCCTAATACACACCATGGCAGGGCTATTATCATAGCATTTAAGAGCAAAGACTTCAGAATCAGACAGGTATATCCCCAAACTTTGTCTCTGCTGTTAAGTAGATATGCTCCTCATTTGTAAAATGGGGATACACATATATTTCCTGTTGTGTAGGGTAGTTATAGAAACTCAATGAGATAACAATACTTATTGATTAATTCTATACTGACTCATTGGGAATTTGCTTTCTCTTAGACACTCTTTTGGGTGATGGAGATTTAAAAAATGAATAAAAAAAGACAAGATCCTTATCCATGGGAGCTCTATACCCTCCAATGCATTACATTTTGTGGGGACTCACTACCAAATCTGTCTGGCGTATAGGAAGCTCTTCATAAATGTTAGTTGTAATGAATATTAGCTAATCGTTTCTTTGATTCAGAATCCAAAAGCAATGTTATTTTCAATTTTGTCAATTCAGCTTTTAGAAACATTATTAAGATCAATATAAGTCTGGCTGGAGCAGCATTTTAAAAAAATCCTGGCTCTTAAAACAGAAAAACCTAGGTACTGTAATTTATGAAAATAAAACTGCCACAAGAATCTAAGGACAACACTTTACCCTAATGAAAATGGAGATAAACTCAAGGTCTGCTGTTTAGGCCATTCTGAGATATTACCACATTTATAAAGGATTTAGCACATCCAAAAGTTTCTATCCTATCACCAGCTGAACGCATTTTTTAAAAAAATGGACTGTTCCATTATTAAATGATGCTTGATAGCTCTCTGCGTTTGATGGAGCAATCTTGTGGTTGGTCAGGAAAAGCTGCTACAACTTTCTTAACAGCCTCTCTCATCTGGCTATGGAAGCCTAGTCATTTAAATAAAAAAAGGGCAGAGAAAACGCTAAGAGGCAGTTTGCTCTAACTCAACCTTTTCAAATGACTACACTAATTTTAAACATACGAATTTAACTGTATGTTTGCCCCTCTATAAACAGGGCGAACAAACAGTATATCATTTTTACACTTGAACTGTATTATGATTTTAATGCAGGCTCAGGTGAGGTGAGGTCAGAAGATACAATTAAATGGATCTGGTACCAGCTGGAGATTAGGCTCTCTTTAACCATGCTTGGGTGATTTATCCATCAACAACTCATGTACTGCTCCATAAAAATTGGTATCTGTTTAAAAATAGGTATTAAAATACAGTGTACTTTTAAAATTAGAGACTAAAATATTATGTACTTGCCAGCAGGTAGTTTATTTAATATTCATGTGCAATATCAAACAGAAAGATTCCTGTTCTTGGAATAAAAATCTATTAGAATAAATCTGCCCTAGTTGCAGGAGCTTCTGTGCTTGGTCAAGTCCTTGGAAACAAATGCAGAAACAAACTTTTATATCATTACAAATCCCTGACATGGTGGAATGGTGATGTATAACTGCCACCCTTGTTAAATAGCTCTATCTGTTCCTCAAAGATTTATTTTAATGTTGTTCTTTCATGAAAGGCTGTTTAAAAACAAAAACAGGTAAAAAGGGAAACAGAAATGCAAAGTAAACAGGTTTATTAAGGATAATAAAAAATCTTGGTGATTTTATATATTCTATTGTGAATTACGAATGGTAGACTTCAGTCTTGAGGTTGAACTTGGTTTCTAATAGACGTAAATTCAAATATTTGAATTTTCTGCATCTAAAGCTGACTTGCAGCTGTAAGGGCAATCATTTGTCTACTAATATGCATATCAAAAATTTAAACAAATGAACGTTTAAAAGTAATATTTGATTAACCATTCACTGAAAGAAAAGTAATTCTGCCTGTCCAATTCAGTAATTTATATAGTTTAGTGATTTGCTTGTCAATAATGAACAAATTGCTTTAATATATTACTGTAATGCTTCATTTTCATTAAGACATCTGCCAACTTTTCAAAAAAGCTTTTCCATTTGGGACTTGACTTATAATTGTAGAGTCCCTTGGGGGAGTTTCAATATTATTCTAATCAATTTTATCCACAATACACAATATGGATGATTACATTGCAATGTAATTTCCAAAGTTCCCTTCTCACATTAGTCATTTGCAAGGAGAGGAGACACTGCTGATGTCTCCAGAACGTATTTTAGAAAATAAACTTACTGCAGCAATGGAGCAAAGAATATTTTTCATTGTTGGAAATGCATCACAACATGAATATGTATATGTGCAGATATGCTTATATAATTTACAACCACACTTCAAAGCTTTATGGTCTATAACATTTATATGTTATTTTTATGCAATAAGATGATAATGGATTTTACAACCACAAGATACAAGAGTTGGAAAGTCCTCCAAGATGATCTTCCGGTATGTGAACTGCGGTAATAGTGCTATAGTCTTTTCCTTATTATTATTTTTTTTAATGATAAGGGGAAGCAGATAATAGTTTTAGGGAAAGCTGGAAAAATAAAAGTTATCTTAGTCTCACTTCAAACTAGATTGAGGCTCCAAAAAAGCCATTCAATTAGCCTCGATCCAGAACAAGCTTAATAGCTAGGTTCCCTTTATTGCTCTTCATTTTAGTTTTAAACTTCTCTTGACCCAGGTGGGAAAGAGTTACGCTACTTATTGAGGCGATCACCAAATCATCATCAGCCTTCTTTCTGGTCATCTTATCTATCTTTTAAGGAGTATAAAGCCTACACTTTGCATGGTAGAGAAGCTTTCCTTCAATTTAGCAGTGAGTCGTCAAGAGTAGGCAAATATTAATAGGCCTAAAAATATTTTAAATGTATAGAAAGAAAAGAAAGTCAGAGTAAAGAATTATAAACAATAAAACTGATAAAGAATAAGTCAGTGGAAGCATAGGGAAATTTTAGTTACTTAGATTTTCTACTTGTTTTTACCAAGTTTTATTTTATTTTATTTATTTATTTTTTTTCCTCTCTCTCTGTCTCTTTTAAAGTACTAGCAGGGAGTTGCAGAAATGAGCCCCAATTCTCAGGATTCTACATCCAAGGTTGTTTCCTGTTTTTAAAGTGTTTATAAATTGTACAACAAATCATCTTCATTTAAATTTTTAAAAAACTTTCTATTTTATTGTTAAGTTAAATGAATTAAAATGAGCAGCATTGGCTCCCTCTCAACCAAAATAGGTACTAATTCATCATTAAAGTAAATAATGTTGCCATTATTAAATGTTGATCATGTACAAGGTAATTTCATAGAACATATATAAAGAAAACTTTAGAACATTACCTAGGGACACAAAGGAAGGCTTGAACAACTAGAAAGCCATATTGTCTGCAAGTAAGAAGATTCAATACATTAAAGCTTTCAGTTCTATTTAAATTGAAGAATCATCCAAATCGGTCTGATCAAAATATTACCAAGACTTTTTTTTTTTTTTTTTTTAGACTTGAAGGAATGAGTTTTTCTGGCAAAATAACCTTAGAATCTATGGAGAAAGGGGGCAAAGTATTCCCAGCTGGGAAAATGGGTGGGCCAAGTTTTAGGGGCAGTAATTTGAAAAGAATGTTCAGAAGATGCTAAGTCAGTCAATCAAACGTGTCTGTCTGATTGAAATCCAGAGGTCATATAGGACAAAGGAAGAAGATTAAGTTATAAAAGTAGGGTAGAGCCAGACTAAGGGGAAACTTGTGATTCTAAACTAAATATGGGGACTTTCTTTCAAAAGGGAATAATTTAAGGGTTTTGAGCCAGGGAATTACACTTGGAAGGAGCTACTTGAGATCAGCCTACCAGTAGTGTACATGATGAATTGGAAGAAGGAGAGATTCTGCACAGGGAGAATAGTTAGAAAGCTATTGAAATAATCTATGCATGAAACAGTAAGGACCCAGAATAAAATCATCTCATTTATAAATGCAAGGACTTTAAGATTATGCAATGACTTTCCAGCTTTTAAATTTTTTTAACTATGAGCCATAGTAAGAAATATGTTTTACACACATACATGCCCAAAAATGTTTAATAAGAATATTTATCCTTACTATTTATGATGACATTTGGCATTTTTGGCTCTATTCTTTTTACATTTTAGAAAATGCTGGTGGGAACACATTGTATTTATTTTAAGATTTTCTAAAGGTTGGACCTGCTGTTTGTAAAACATGGTCTGGTGCAACACCTTCACTTTTCAGAAGAGAAACTGAGGCACAAAAAACTAAGAGGCCTTCTCAGGGTCTCACTTTGAGTGATTAGAGACCAGAGGCCTGTCAACTTTCAATACCATAGTTAGGATGGTACTGTGGTAGAAAGAGATAACCAGGAACAGATTTGAGAGTGATTTTAAAAGAGGAATAAACAGACAAAGTGACTAGTTATGAAAATTTAAAGACAACTGAGATTTTGTTCCTGGTTAATTGGGTAAACAGATTTGCCATGGAATTACAGGCATCTGAAAAAGAAACCAGCATGAGAGATATGTAATGAGTTCACACTGAATTTGAGAGGGCAGAGGGACAGACTGCAGCAGGCAGGGCAAGCTGTAAGATAAAGCATTCAAATGAAAAAACTTGTAGGTTATCTATTTGAGAATGATCGATGGTATTTAATATAATGAAAGTGCATTGAATACCTCTCCTATTCATGACCCTGTTATAGGTCTTAGGGATTCCAAGATGAATCAAGTCCCAATACATGAGAAGCTCTCATTCAAAATTTTGCTGATAGTGTTATACATCCTTGGAATTAAATCATTATTGTTGCTAAAAAGTCAATATAATTTATTTTTAAGACCTCTAAACATTTCAATCTTCTACAGTTTGATCTAAAACTTTTACCTGGGGTTTTACATCAACTTGCATTCTTCTTATTATATACTGTTTTAGTAACAGTCTCTTTCCCTCTCTCTCACTGTGTGTGTGTGTGTGTGTGTGTGTGTGTGTGTGTGTGTGTGCGCGTGGAGTGTCTTTCTTTTTGACATCCACCAATATTCTTTCAGGTGGCAAGTTGCCTCTTACCAGACTACCTCGGAAAAGAAACAGCTTCTGACAGGGAAATGAGCAGCTGGGTGGCAGCTCACAGCAACTCTGTTATTTTGCACTGATACAGCATTTTAATATAAATGGCTGAAATGCAATCTGAAAATAGTCATTCATCTCAAACAAACTCCACAAAGCTGGTTAACATTTAAGCAGTTATATTTAAGGGCTGACTTCTTTCTAGGTGCCTCCCTTTCTTTAATGATAATGATGGTGATTTTCACACTGCCCATTTGAGGGAGGAAGAAGGGGTGCCAAAACCAATGCTCAAGCATTGTAGCAGTTGAGAAAAATCTGCAGCAGAACCTAAAGAGAATCCAGGATCCCTTGTACCAAATCCCTTTGTGCCATTTTCCATTTTACCCAAATAACTTAGAGTTTTACCTGTAGGAAAAATAAAACAAAGAAACTTACTGGTCATCATAGGGTCCGAACTTAAATAATTAGCACTGGTTACGTATCATTTCATCTCTGGAAATGATTCTAGGCTCAGAGATTCTTGTTACTTTGAACTCTTTAAGTTTGTATAGTCTTTGAACCCATAAAGTATTTCCTAACGTATCAACCTTTTAGATCATTGAAGAAAATTTCTAGCCATCTATTTGCTCTACTAAAGAGATCTTTGACCTATGCCTTATCTCACACTACTCTATGGGCCACTCTTGCTAACTTACCGTCATGGTGAATAGTCAGCTTATTTCAAGTTCCTTTAACCAATGATTAATGTATATACCTCTCCCTTGCTACCCCACATATCTAACACAAATGGGCATCCCAAATAATCTGATAGCATGAGATAGATGATTATGCCACAGGCAGAATAAAAAAGGAAGAGAGAGGGATGGTAGAGAAAGAGTGACAATTTAGTTAACCAGGATATTTTGATAAGGTTGCATCATACACTTTTTTGTGTATATAGATAATGAACAACAAATATTTTAATTCTCCATCTCACACCTGGGACTTACTTCATCTTTGATGAGGTGAGACTCAGTGAAGCATGAAATTAAGGATGGAACGAAGTTTCTAATGAGGTTCTAGGATATAAAAGTACTTGATATCAGTATTTCATGTATTTTTTTTAATTCAAGTTTTATGATTGAGCTTTTCATGCTGTAACAAAATGTCATCTATTCAAAGAGACTAAATAAAATACCTGTGACAAAATATCATTTGTGTCAAAATGGTCAATTTAAAGAAGTTTGTAACCTAATGTAGTATAGTGGTTCTCCTCGCAAGGGATATTTGGCAATGTCTGGAGAAATTTTAGATTGTTACAGTTGGGAAGAGAGATGTTGCCTACTGGCATCTAGCAGGTAGAGAGAGACTGGAGATGCTGCTGAACATTCTACAATGCATGGAATACCTCCCCTAACTCCCCAAAAGTGTCAATAGGTGAGAAAACCTTTTGAGGTCTCTTCAGTAGGGCAAATAGATGGCTGATGTTTTTGAGAGAGTGTAAGTACAAAAACAGAGGAGAGAACAATGTAGGATATGTGTACCCTAAAGGCTGCTTTTGTATTCATTTTAGTTGTTCATATACAATAAACAATTCCAGTTGTCTCAGCAAGTTCTCTGTGGAATTCTTCTCTAATTTCTGACTCTGATCCTGGACTACTGGGCCCACTTCTGGGAATTTAGCTCATGGAAATAATCTAAAAGAAAAACATTGTCATAAGCATGTTGTTTGCAGGGTTATTTATAACCTAAATTTTACCCCAATTGTTAGATAAATTGATTTAGAGGTCAGAATGCGCCATCCAAGATAAAAATATAGATTCTGCAGTCATAACTGAAATTCAGGAGAAAAGTCGAAACAGATGATATAAATATACAGTATTAACGTTGCCCTAAGATTCAACATATGTATCTCTCTAAATGAAATTTAGTCTTTTCCGATTTCTTACCTGTCTGGTTCTGGCTGGCAGAAAACTCAACTTCAATTATGATTGTTGGTTTCCAACCTCTCTCTTCTTTCAATAGAGTTATAAAAGAAACCTGAGCTTATTTTGGGCTGGAAACCTTGTGAAAGACCAGGCTCTTAGTTCGAGAGTCTGTATTTTTAGGGTTGCTTTTTTAAGTATGTGATGCTGCTTTTGAGCCCTGGTACCCACAACATAAATGTACTCAGAGATGTCGCCCTAAATATCAGGCTATCTACCCAAGGTGGACCAGGGAGGGATGCTGCCTGGAATCAGAGAATGAGCTGTGCCACCCTTGTTGATTTGAGATACTTCAACTTACTTCTGGTCAGATCCTGCTCCATCTGTTTTTCCCTCTCAAAAATCTCTTCTTTGTGAGCCTGAAACTCGAAAGCTTCTTTATTCTCCATTTTTCTAAAGGCCAAGGAAGACAGTTCTTATAGAAACTCCAGAAAGTTCTTTCCTTGATTTGGAGTTAAAGGAGAAACTCAAAATTATTAATTTCCTTCCTAATAGCTTAGTTTTTACATTAACAGCTTACACATAAGCAAGAAAAATGAGCGTACAGCAAAAGGTTGAAGATACTTTGCTTCTAGTGAATGTTGATAGGAGGAGAAGCCAATGTAAATATATAAAATTGTAATCAGATATGGGAAAATATTCAAAAAAGGAGATATTGGTTATAATCAAGTCTTCTAGAAATTCCAGAAAGATGGAGGATGACAAAACCTGATAAGTGATTTTAATTTGATCACTAGTAGATCACCAAGACCATGAAATCTTCAAGAATGTAATTTTAGGAGTATAATAAAAATTTGGTGAGTATGCATAGGATTAGAAGGATATTAGGTATATAAAAATGGGGCAGTCACAGCAATTTATTTTAGAATCTGGCAATAGAAAGAAGTTAAGAAACAGAACTTGTCAATGAGAGATAATAAATTATAAGAGAGAATTTGTTGGATTAAAAAATCTGTACATAAATTTATTAGCAAAATAGGGGTTTCCCTAGACAAGGAAAGCTTGATGACAAGGCAGAGATAAGAAAATTTAAAGAGGAGAAACTGACAAAACGGAATGAGAGTAAGAACACAGGTGAACAGGTTAACCCTTGAAAAGAGGAGGGCAAGTCTGAGACTAAAGAGAGGAGGCATATAAAGATATTTTTAAGTGAAGCAGTTCAAAATGAGAAAGATTTTCCTCTAATAATAGCCACTACTTTAGGACAGTATGAGGATAATCTTTGTTAGAGATGTCTGGCAGTCTAGGGACCTGATTCAGAGACTGATGATTTGCAGAGATATTTTTCCCAAATTAAAAGTTTACTATAATTAATTAAAATAAGAATGAAACAAGCTTAGCTCTGTGTTTTTTGTTTATATGCAAATTCATATGTACCACCTAACCTGCTTTTAAATGCCAGGACACACTAATATAAAATCATTCTTTTTAAAAAATGAATTATAATCATATCCAGAAGTGCAACCCATGTATCAACTTAGACTGACACAGTTGTTTTTATTTCTAATAAGGGCCTTCATTTACTTAAAATGTCGCTCCCTAGACATTCTATTTCTCTTTTAAACATGTAAGACCACTGCTGTAAAAAAAGAAAATTACACTGAATGAAAAGCCAGTGAAAGTATTACTTGGAAACTTGATAGGGCTACATAGAATCTTAATCCTGAAAACGCAGTAAAATTTGACTCCATCATGATAACCACAAGAGGCAGATCAATATGACTGAGTTAAGGTCTGTTCTATAAATCATTTCTTGGTGAATGAATTAGAAAAAAGATAAGCTGTAACCAAAATGGTGAAGAGTGAGACATGAACACTGTTCTCTGGAATTAGTTTCCAATAAGGTACAGGTTAGGGTTGCAGTAATGGAGAATTATATGTTGTGTACTGTGGATAAGGATTTGTTCACTGACAAGACTAACCCAGGAATGGAGTCTCAGGTTTTGAAGGCAAAGCTTTCACTCTTTAAGTTAAGTCACAACAAAAATAGAAATCTTAAATCACAAACAAAAGCTGACCTTGTATATGTGACTATCAAGTGTGAGGTTTGCTATGGGGCATTACGCATTTATGATGTAAGGGCTGTTCATCTGTTAATGATTTTTTATTGTCTAAATTGTTCTGTTCAACAAAACAACTTTTATTTAGTATTGACTACACACAAAATACTGTGTAAGAACTGTAGGTAATTCAAAGGCGAAACAGATTAGTCCCTGACCTCCAAATATTTAGAGTGTTATGGGTGGAATAATTCACATATATTTAAAAATATTGGCCTGGTGCGGTGGCTCACCCCTGTAATCCTAGCACTTTCGGTGGCTGAGGTGGCGGGATCATGAGGTCAAAAGATCGAGACCATCCTGGCCAAAATGGTGAAACCCCATCTCTGCTAAAAATACTAAAATTAGCTAGGTATGGTGGTGCACGCCTGTAGTCCTAGCTACTTGGGAGGCTGAGGCAGGAGAATCACCTGAACTTGGCAGTGAGCCAAGATCATGCCACTGCACTCCAGTCTGGTAACAGAGCAAGACTCTGTCTCGGGAAAAAAAAAAAATGTATATATACACACACACATACACACATACATATATATATAATGCAAAGGGTTCTATTTAACATTATTATGAAGGTTCAAATAAAATTCTATTAAGAATGGGAAAATGTTTATACTATCTTTAGCTTTAGAAATATATATTGTGTTAATTCTTTCAGTGTTTTTTATCTTTGCATTATTGTAGATTAGCACAGTACTTGACTGATGCAAAATAGGTATTAAATAAATATTTGATTAATAAAAATTGAGAAGAGTATTAAAAACTTCTTTTAATTTTAATTTTTTTCTCAGACCTCTCAGAGATGAAGAATATTAAAAGCTTTAAAAGATAAGGTAGGATTTATTAATTTAATAAAAATGTTTATGGACAACTTTCTATTGGAGATATAACCCTTGACAAGGTTATCACATGCCTTTGTCCTCATGAAGCTTCTAGTCTCACAGAATTTGATTTTTGAAGTCTTCCAGTAAATTTGAACCACTGTAACACCATGAGAGTTTGGAATTCAAAAATGAATGGCCTATCACAACCATGACTTTTAAATTAAGCAAATAAAGAAAAAAATATTTCTGATATGGCAGAAACAGTTATGGGAGTCAGTGTGAAGCATTTGACTAAGACTTAGTCTTGTAATACTATGGTTAAAGAGTGAAACATCATGCTGGAGAGGGGACAAAAATGTATCTAAGGGAAAGTGTAAATCCCATTTACACTTTGCTCATACAGTCAAAATTTAAAATTGAGTTTTCCATCGACACCAGCCAATGTTCATTTCATATCCTTTTTTTTTTTTCTTTTTTTTTTTTAAGACAGAGTTTCACACTCTTGTCACCCAGGCTGGAGTGCAGTGACATGATCCCGACACACTGCAACCTCCACCTTCCTGGTTCAAGCAAGTCTCTTGCCTCAGCCTCCTGAGTAGCTAGGCTTACAGGTGTATGCTGCCACGCCTAGCTACTTTTTGTATTTTTAAAAAAAGATGGAGTTTCACCATGTAGGCCAGGCTGGTCTCTAACTCCTAACCTCAGGAGATCCACCTGCGTCGTCCTCCCAAGGTGCTTTTGAAGTAGTCTTTCTGATGACTTAGAGGTGGAGAAGCAAAAGACACAAAGTAGGTGAGGCTGATAGAAGCAGCGAGTTCAAGAATGAGAGTGTGGAGATGCAGTAACAAGAGGAAATGTAGAGAGATACGCTTGGGTCAGATCATAAAAGGCTCTAAATGCCATGCTAAGGAGTTCACACTTGATCTGACACACAATGAGAGACAAAGCTTTTTGAAGAGGAAAATGTGTTGACAAAAGTGGGAAAATTGGTCTGCAATTCTTGACAGGATGGAATGAACGGAAGAAGCTTTGAGCGGGGTAAGTCAGAATCATTTAGTACCCTTCTGGAATGCCAAGAGTTCCAGTTTCATGGGAATATTGGCTATCTGGTTTGTTCATAGCTCTGGGTACACTGTAGTATGCAGTAAATAGTTGTTGAATTAATGAAATGGTCATGTTTCTCTTATTGGGAAAGTCTGTAATTGTTAACTTCAAGTTTATAACAGGTTTCCTTGATTAAGAGCTTTACAATTTATGTACTAACAATGTTTTCCATTTAAAATGCCTTGGGAAATTTCAAGTCTATTTATAATCATTGATGTCAGTGAGAAGAACAAAAAGCTAATTTACAATTCATTATTCAGCCATTATTTTACCCCATGGGTGGGACTAATGAACATTAGGTTATAGGTGGCAAGCATGTTGATAAGGGAAAGAATAGCAGGTCTTAAAGATTAATTGTAGCTCAGCACTCTTATCAGGCTCAATAAATAGAGACTTTCAAGATAATTCAATACAGTGAGTTGCTGTTGAAATAGGGAAAATGTATGTGTTCTAATTTTTTTTGGTGAAGAAAGTAATCTTTTTAAGGATGCTCCTGTTTCATGTGTTTGAGGTTTGTTTCTTCAGTAGACTGACAGCTGATAGGAGTCATGATGTATTCCGTGTTCCTGTACACAACATATAGTGCCAACTAAGGGTTTCTTATTAATGTATAAAATGCCAAAGCACTCCATGTGAAAAATTCAAAATCTTTGCCATTGGATTGCTTCTTACAGGTGGAAAGACCATATTGATTTCATTATTATGCATTTTGTGCAAATAAAATCCAAATTCAGAAAAACACAAGTAGCTTACATTTATTAAATGCTTATTATGTGCCAGGCTCTGGTGTAAGTTGCTTACATAGAATACATTTATTCTTCGCATCAATGTATAAAGTAGATGTTATCTTATCTCTGTTTCATAAATGAAGAAACTTGATGCAAGGAGAAGTTAAATAAATTACCCAAGAGGATGCAACTACTAAAAATGGGGAGGAGAGATTTGAACACAGTCTGATTTTAGAGCCCATACTCTACACTAGGGGTCAGCAAATTTTTTTTTCTGTAAAGGGCCAAATAGTAAATATTTCAGGCTTTGCAGGCCATACGGTCTCTGTCACAATTACTCAACTCTGCCATTTAGCACAACATCGCCATAGACGATATGTAAATGAATGAGCATGGCTGTGTTCCAATAAAACTTTATTTATGGACACTATAATTTGAATTTCATATAATTTTCATGTGTCACAAAATAGTATTCTTTTTTGATTTTTCTCTCTAACCATTTAAAAATGCAAAAATCATTCTTAGTTTATGAACCATACAAAAACAGGAAGAGAAGCTCTGGTCTGGGACCATAAGCTATAGTTGGCTGATCCTTGCTCTAAACCACAGTGCTATTTAGCCTCTAGGAAAAGGAATGCAAAACCACCTAAGAAGCCACTTGAACTCTGTTAGGAATCTAAGTCACTTAGACTCCAAAGGAATTGGGTTGAGAGCTTTTAATTTTTATGCTGAATTAAGGATGAACATGAGGAACTGGTAAACGAAAGATTTAGGATAGACCTAAAAATAATTTTTTGGAAGAAATGGCAACTAAAACCCCAAACGGGTTCCTGAGGATGGTGGTAAGATCTTTTTATGCCTGTATCTATTTGTCGCAGGGACAACTACTGCTCAGAGATATGGCCTCTTCTTAGAATAATAAAGGAGATAGTAAAACAGAGATGTTAGAGGAGAGGTACCAACTTTCTCGACAAGTGATAACTACATTAAAGGGTGCTAAATCATGAGATGGCCAAATCTAGCTGGCTGCTGGTTTTGTACTCTCGGTGGGCACTACTCCAGCAAGCTAGCTCAACAAGACATGGAGACCACTGGGCCAGAGGTAGATAGGGGTCCAAGGATTTCCTTCCCCATTTTCCCTCCACACCCAGAAACTGCCTCTCCAGTCACCCCATGCCCTGCCCAGGGTCAGTGCAGGTTGCCACCTCCATGTTGGGGTTCCCCTGTTGGCAACTAGTGGGCACCAAATGGTAGAATACCAGTCTAGTGAATCACCTCACCTCAGAGCAGCTGCCCAAGTTGAAATGACCATGCTAGATCTGGGTGTCACTGGAGCAGACAGAAACCAAATATGGCAGCCACCTACTCCACTGCCTGCTGGGCCCCTCCCTATTGGTCTAGTGCATCCTTGCCCTGAGAAAGTCTTCTTTAGATAGCAATTGGCTGCAAAGTGTCCCTGTTTCCCAGAATATCCACCCCAGGCAAACAGGGCAGGATGGAGAGGGGTTTTCTCTCTTGTTATATAAGTACATGCGTTATACCCTCAATTTTGCCTCTTGGTTCACTAAACCTAAAATATTTACTATCCGGTTCCCCAAAATTTCCAACCCCTGACCTAGAGCATTGCAGAGACCACAGAAACAAAGAGGAAGAGGAAGAGGAAAAGGAAGTTGACTTGAATTAAGTTGTAAGATTTGGCAACAATTCAGCACATTCGGTATTTCACTTGACAGAAGGGAAACAATTGAAGCTTAAGTAAAATATGTGACTGACAATTTTTGTCCACAATAGTAAGTGACAACATCATTGTCTCTCAAAATGGTGCCCTCATGAAGTTGTTCATGAAATTTAACAACGTTGCCATCACTCCAAAACATTTTGATACCCTTCTTTTGGAGATGTCTCCTGAATTTACACATTGCAAAAGATGTCAGAGAAGGAATGTCATGCAGAATTTTAGAGCTGAAAGGACATTTGAGAGCATCCTTATTATTTTATAGTCACGTAGCCCCTTCAACCAAATAGGTTAACTCTCAGTTGATCACTTTCCAATTAACAATACTTGCCTAAGTTTGACTCTTGGTTAAAATGAATTTGTTATTCAAGGATGAAAGACATGTTTCCATCAAGTATAGTGCAAATAAATAATAAACCACATATTATAAAAGCTATTTTACAAATAGGAAATAAAAAATGTTCTGAGCAACAAAAATGGTCATTTTTAGCAGTAGACAGTAAACTGTTTGGCTATATAAATTCTGGTGAATTTTCTTTAAAAACATCATGCTACTTTATGACCAACCAAATTTTTGATTAATAACTTTCAATTACAAAATAATTAAGTCCGTCTTAATTCATATTTTCTCTGAGTATTCTAGATTGCCTGTTAAAATGCGTATTTTAAGATAAACACATCAGGGTAAGTATTTTATCTATAGTATAAATCAAATCAATTTTTAAATAAGGACAGACAAAAAGGGAATGCCATTGTGATCATTCTATTATTATAGCAAATAATTCTTCTTAGGAAAAGATAAGGACAGTACTTTTTTTCAACCACCAGGATGGTAGCTAGATTTTTTTTTTTTAATTTCACAGAGATGTGCCACAGAGAGCAACCAAATATAACAACTCCTTTTCACAACCATGTGGAAGCAACTTGCTTCCTGCCATTTCTCTCTCTTGTGATATTCTGAAGTGAAAATGAAATACAGATACTATCAAACTGTGGCTATGACAGATGAAAAAAAAGATACTTCTGTTTTACTGAAGTGCATTTGTTTTCCTCCTCCATTCTGTAGGAAGCATCACAAACCCACAGAGTCCCTGAGAGATGGATTTTACTGGGAGGCGGAATGCTAACTTTGCTCAAAGATGTGTAAATGCCACGTGCCCAGATGGTCCTTTTGCCTATTCATAGGGAGAGGCTCAGAAACACACATGCATCTTTCTGTGGTCAGTCATAACAGATTTGTTCTAAATAAGCCACACTGTTTTGCAAGATGGCAGGGAACTGTCAGGCTGTATTTTAAGCACAAATGTTTCTGCCAGACAGACACAGCATATACCATGTGCTTCAGGAACACACACACATGCGGCATTGCTCTGAGGACAGACTACGGACCTGTGTTGTCATTTCGCAGCTCAGATCAATAAGCTCACGTTACGCTTCCTATATAGACCTTCAATTGAAGCAAGGATTTCATGGCGATTATCGAATATAAAGATAGGGAAAGATAAGTACAGTCAGACAGATAGAGGGGTAGATACTCCTTTTCACCCTTTACATGTTAATGTTCTTTTGCCAAGGCTGATTCTACATATTGCTCCTGAAGGAGTCATTGTGCTGGGGGAGATCTAGTAGCCTTAACTTATTTTTACTATGGTCCTTTATTTCCATTGATTCACTTTCCATTGACGTTTTAACAAAGGTAGAACTTAAGCAGCTATTTATACTTGATATCTTGTATGTTATCAGGTAGAGGCTTTGGAAATTTACAATCTAAGGTCGATATTCTAAGATAGAAAAAGTAACAAAGGTTTATTTGGAGAAACAGAAGCAACTTTTAATTTCAAAAACTACCTTTCAGAGGTTAAGTGTAATTTGGGGTAAGGGACAAGAATATATAACAATTTTGCTAACCAAATTGGGAAAGACCTTGGGGACTTCTAGTTACAGGTGTTGTGGGATTGTAACTTCCATCTGATTTGTCCTGACAGGCAGCCTGAAGCAGATGGACGAGCGGAAACCATGTCACAAGAAGACATAACTAGATGTGAGGGATGAATAGAAGTGAATGTTGGACCAAGGAGGAGGGAAAAACAAGTCTCTCAATGTAGCCAACAATAAATTGATTAACTGGTTAATTATATCCCACCTCATTCCAAACACAATAGCAGGAGCTGATAAAGATCCATATTCTGAACTTGATGGTGAATAAATGAGGAAGATAAATTAGGGTAGAAGAGAGAAAAACAAATTCAAAAGTAAAGATTATATTCTAAATATTGCCTCCAAGAACTTTGCCAGAGATGGCTTGCAAACTTGACTTTGTACTTCCCAGCAAACAAGTGAAACAACATCAGTTGCAAGATTCATAGTGTTTACAGGGTAATATGGGACCAGATTCTTAGTTTAATCCCAACTATTTCTAAGAAATGTCTCTCCTGGACTTCATAAGAGGACACTTTGATATAATAAGCAATATCTAACAAAATATTTGTGGTAAAATAGTAAGTTTTGTTAGATTTTCTAAAAAATAGACTTTTTCACATTTAATACAGATGTAACCCCCAAGTACATTTCCACAGAAACAATTCTATTTCAAACATTTTTAAAAAGTGGCCAGTTGGCCGGGCGCGGTGGCTCAAGCCTGTAATCCCAGCACTTTGGGAGGCCGAGACAGGTGGATCACGAGGTCAGGAGATCGAGACCATCCTGGCTAACACCGTGAAACCCCGTCTCTACTAAAAAATACAAAAAACTAGCCGGGCGAGGTGGCAGGCGCCTGTAGTCCCAGCTACGCGGGAGGCTGAGGCAGGAGAATGGCGTGAACCCGGGAGGCGGAGCTTGCAGTGAGCTGAGATCGGGCCACTGCACTCCAGCCTGGGTGACACAGCGAGACTCTGTCTCAAAAAAAAAAAAAAAAAAAAAGGGGCCAGTTAATTTAAAGATAAAGTTGAATGTCTAGAGGGATGGAGGCCATACAAATTTCAGGCCATTCCCCAAA
The DNA here is from genome assembly GCF_024542745.1 of Macaca thibetana thibetana. NCBI lineage: Eukaryota > Metazoa > Chordata > Mammalia > Primates > Cercopithecidae > Macaca > Macaca thibetana. The sequence continues at coordinate 86,244,313 of NC_065589.1, read as the reverse complement.
AATATGATTTTTTTGACCAAGTGTTGTTTATTTTCTAACAAAAGCTAAAGATGTAAATATTGTATTTGGATATATATTTGAGACAGAGTCTCACTCTGTTGCCCAGGCTGGAGTGCAGTGGCATAATCTCAGCTCACTGCAACCTTTGCCTTCCATATTCAAGCGATTCTCGTGCCTTGGCCAGCCAAGTAGCTGGGATTACAGGCATGTTATGCTTGGCTAATTTTTGTATTTTTAGTATAGATGGGGTTTTGCCATGTTGGCCAGGCTAGTCTTGAACTCCTGGCCTCAAGTGATTGACCAACCTCAGCCTCCCAAAGTGCTGTGATTACAGGCATGAGCCACTGTGCTAAGCCCCTATTTGGAGATTAAGGGCAGATTTATCTGCATTGGACATCAGGCAAAATTAAGGGTAGGTTTCAACACTTTTTATGAACTTAGACAATACCAAGTAGAACATATCACACATATAACTGAATCAAATACCACCCACTGTCAAGGCCAAAATTTTCACTAAAAAATGACACCACAAAGACAAATAGCCATGTGGGGCTTCTGTATTGGAAACAACTTTAACATGTTTTGACTATTTAAAGGAAATGTGCGATACGACCAAGGAATCAATTTTTATTATGTTGCAATCAACAATGTGGGATGAGAAACGGGGAATGGAAATTTGGAAATGTTGGGTATACGGGGCACAAATTAAAATATGACATCTTAATAAACTATTTTAAAACCAATCAGGAAACCCAACAATATATTTGCAGCCTGTAATGCTAACATCAAACCAGCCTAGGAAATTTCCTGGGGGATTAATGACCAGAGGGAATTAATGGCCCTTGGCTTCACCTCAGGCCATCCACTTTGCTAGCCAGTCATTAATCCTAGGAAATGTCCCAAGTCTCAATCATTACAGCTTAATTGAGATGTCACGAAAAGGGTTAAAGAAGTTTTGACTATTTTACTACATGAATACCAGCAGTGAAATGCATTTAGAATCCCTGTTTAAAAGACTGTAATTGCCTCAGATTCTTTATATTATCATAACTCTTCAAAATTGATTGGTTTTAGGTTTATGGAAAAATATGCAAATTTACAGAGGATATGACACACATTTCTCATCGTGGGAATAAAAGTAGTTCACACAGAATTCATTTGATTGAGTTTGATTACTGAACAAAACCTAATTATTTTAGATACATGATCAGACTTTTCTGGAGATGTATATTGTAGGAAAGAAGTATTTGGCATTTGTGATTGTTTATCAGTTAAAATGTGTCATGGTAAACGATGGCTACTTGGAGGTCCATCATTTCGAGGAAACAGTGTCAGGAACTGCCTATTCAAATTAAACAAAATGATTTTTTAAAAGCCTCCTTTTTTACTCACTCAGGATGAGCATACAATTAGCCTACGTGGAGAGGAGAAAAGACCAATCGCTTCTGCCTCAGCATTTTGGACCTCTGTTTTCTAAACAATTTCTCCGATCAACTTCTAAAGATGCTTCATTTGCCTAAGAATAGGCTTCTACCAGGCAATAGAGAGTGGGTCAATTAGAATCATAGAGTGACTGATCAGAATAAAAGTTATTAGAAAAAAAATTTCAATAAGACAATACTTTTTAAGTGTAACGTGTAGAAAGGGAACAAATTCACCAGGAACAGCTTATGCTAGGAACAGTATACATCTGATTATACTCCTTGTAGTTCTGATCCTGGCTGCCTGCCAACCAAAGGAACCCCTTCTACATTCTGATAATTAGTAACCATGTTTTACCCAATAAATAGTGTCAAAAGTTCATCAGTTTGCAAACTTTCTCACATCTTCTATTTTCGATTTTCTTCTCTGGACTCAGTTCTGAGGAACAGAAGTGTTCATTCTGTCACAGCCTTGAACACTAATTGTCCGAGCGTGGTGGGTGTGAGTGTGTATGTGAGCATGTGATCAAAGAGTATTGACAGCAGATTTCAACATTACTTTCAATGAGTCACTTTCTTCAGTGGCTCTCTCTAAATCAGTTGCCCACTCACTTTTGGAGTAGCTGTGTTTTAATAACACTTTTTAGGAAAGTTTCAGAATATTTAAGCATGCATTCCTGGGTATCAGTGGGATTTTTCTTGCCTTTGTGAAAGTTGTCAGAATCAAAATGGATTTATTTGTGTTAAAAAAAGAAAGAAAACCTGACAAATAGAGCCAGAGAAGTCTTTGAAGAGAAGGGTTCTCACGCATAAATGCCTGATAACAAAAATGATCACCAAAAACTACAAAACTGCAACCTTGCACCAAGGCCATCAAACAAAAAGAAGTATTTACCCAATAAATACTTCCTGAGTACACCTGCCCAGCAACTGCGGGTCCAACCTCGGACTAGCATCACTCTTGTTATTGATCCTTTACTTTCCTCATTTTTCATTTAAAAACCTTTGTCTTCCTTTACCTCCCTGACAATGCACATAGTTTACTGTAGCACATGTATTCCCATTGCAATGCTCTATTCCAAAATCAATGTCATTTTCTTTTACAGTGGCCTTCTCTGTTTGTTATCTCAGTTGACACCATAAACTGCTAATTTGGGCCTAGAGCTGAGGACAAAGAGATGTTATGTAACCCAGGAAGGGAGCTGAAGGGAGCTGACAACAGTAAGGGCCAGACTACTCCCTCAGGATTTATTATGAAGAGACTTTTGGGCTAATCTTGATTTCTGTATCCTCTACCCAATACCTCAGCACCATCCCAGGCTAGAGAGATAGAGGAGGCGTCAAGGAGTCATCTGGGTTATCAAGAATATTAAGATCCCCACAAGTTCAAGCTGGGGAAGGAAATTCCAAGAGAATCATCATCTTCAGGTATCCAAGGGTGAGAAAACAGTCAGAAGTTTGTAGTTTCTGTTTCCGGTTGGGTCAGTAAAGCTCCTTCCTCATCCCTCTTTTCTGCTTGTCTACTAGAGACAGAAACTAAAGACTACGGCTTCGGAAGCTAAAAGCCTAAAACAGAACGAAATAGAGCAACAACAACAACAGCAGCAACAACAAAATAAGGCAGGTTGGACAAGCTTGCTAGAGATTGAGGCACCTGGAAGGGTAGCATCTCAGTCCCTAAGTCAGACACCTGCTTGGTCAGTGGACTTGTTAATCTGCTCTGAGCCTACCTGAGCAAGAGAAAAGAGAACTGAAGAGAAGTAGCAGTGCAGAGATACAAATAGCTAAGGTTTAGAAAGGGTATAGAAATTCCCTTTTGGGTTAAGAGACGCTTGGAAGGAGACGGGTTTCCATTGTCTTGGTAGTGTCCAGGCCATGAAAGAGTGTCCCTAAAATTGTGGGGTGAATTGCTGGTGGCACACACATCCACAAACCATTGCCTGGAGCCAGACTGTCAATGAGAGAGGTGAAAGCTTTGATCCAGATATGAGATGGGAATTTTAGACTGGTCTAGATTGGACTTTGAATATGTGGGAGGAGAAAGAACTGAGAAAATGATAGGCTCCTTCCAGAATACTTAACTAGTATAGAAGGGAAATTCAATAACATTTCATGCTCATGCCTTTGAGTGGATATAATTCAGTAGATTGGCTACTTAGATAATAGATCCAGGAATGCCTTATGATGACCTATGTGTCCTGGATACTTATCACTCTTTATGTGACTTGTCAAGTTATCAGTTCCCATATTGACAGAATAGTTAGATTCTGATATCAGAAAACCAGACAATTCGTTAAGAGATTTTTTTTTTCTGGTTCCTTTTGTCTAGAAGATTCAATTGGTTATCTTTATTTAATCTTTAGTACATTTACTAGTATACAGAGCCAAACTAAACACAATTATTAAAGTCATTTAATCTTGTTTTTTGAGGTACTGAGGCTAAAACATGAGAATCTCTTTTGATATTTTTTTCTATTCTCTTTTATCATGTCCAGTATATCAACAAATCCTGTTATTCTGTAATCTAACTATGTTTCTCCTAACTCCCTCCACTGACATCATCCTAGTTCAAACCACTGGTATTTCTCCCTTGAAGAAATAGCTACTTAACTGTTCTCACTGCTTTTACTCTTGCCCATCTACTGTTCATTTCCACCTAGCAGCCACAGCAATCATGAAAACCTAAGTTTAATCATAACATTTCTCTTGTTAGAAGTCTCCAGTGTCTTTACAGCACACATTGAGTAAAGGCCAAAATCCTTACAATGGCTTCATAGGCCCTACTAGATTTGTGTACCCCCTCCCCATTTCTCTAACATAATTCCTTATAAGTATCCCTTTTTGTGGTGATCTCCCCAACTCAAATGTCATGCATTCTGAAAACAATAAGAGTTAATATTTATTTGGCACCTACAATATGCCAGATACATTCTAGATACTTTTCCAGATTACACAGTTAGTAAGTGGTGGAGGTGAGATTTGTCTCAAGCAGACCAAGTCCAAAATCTCTACACGCTGAATCCCTACACCACAGTGCCACCTGGCATATATGTAAGTATGCAGATAGTATGGATCCATGGAGATGGTATGTTTCTAAATGATCAGTGTTTCCCACTAATTAAAACAAGCCTTCAGAGCTAAGTGGAACTGGATTCCCATCCTGGGTGCCCCCCTTCTTAGGAGTGTCATCTTAACAACTCCCTCACAGGATTATTGTAAGGGTTTATAAGAATATAAATAAATAAACTGTGTGTGGGGGGAGGGGCACGTGGCACAGTACTTAAAACATTGTAAATTTTATTATTATACTTATTTGTATGTCTCCCCTCAAATTAATTTTTCCATTCTTAAGCCTCTTATAATGCCTCAAATTTAGACATTTTGGAATTCATATTAAAATGGTTTATGACTATATAGCTGTATTAAAAATGTATAGACAATTAACTGTATCTACTACATTGTCAAACTGTAGGCCAAGAAGGAGGCGTGGCTATTTTATTTGTAATTCTGCAGAGGCTATTCAAGACTACAGGCTTGTCATTTTACTTATTTCAGAAAATTTTTTTCAAAGAGAATAATTTACATTGAAGCTGACAAACATACACTAACATTTTATCTTGATGCAAATTAAAAGTGACAAGGTATGATCTGGAATAGCAAAGTTGATAATGGAAACAGCAAATAAACCTTCAATAGGGCATCACAGACTCAAAGCTGCTTTTATTTAGAGGAAAAAAATAGTGGTTATTAGGGCTACACAGGGGGCCAACATGAGACTATGCATCTAATGTCATGATTATAGTTAAACGTTTGTCATGTTAGAGTCAACAAGAACTAGCTGACTATTATCAAACATGATCTTTAAATGAACAAAATACACTTTTCAGATAGAGCCTCTTGAATTTCCACATCACTATTAGCTTCAAATATTTTCTTTGCATTTGAATCACTTCAAATATTTTCTTCGAGTCATATTTGCTGTATTAGCTAACCAAAAGCCTGATTTCAGATTCTTAGGTGGTCCTTTCACCACGTCGAAATCTCTATAAACCTCGAATACATTATGGGTGTTCAGTAAATACTTGTGGATTAATTGGATGGCTCACTGATTAATGATATAATGTTCCTCACAAATGCATGAGACTATTTTTGCATTGCTATAAAGGAATAACTGAGGCTGGGTAGTTTATAAAGAAAAGAGGTTTTATTTTGGCTCACAATTCTGCAGGCTGTACAGTAAGCATGGTACTGGCATCTGCTTCTGGTGAGGGCCTCAGGAAGATTACAATTGTGGCAGAAGATGAAGGAGAAGCCAGCACATCACATGGCAAGGGAGGGAGTGAGAGACAGAGGGAGGTGGCACAGTCTTTTAAAAAACCAGCTTCTACATGAGCTCAGAGCAAGAATTCACCCGTTATGGTGAGGACAGCACTAAGCCATTTGTAAGCGATCCAACCCTGTGACCTAAACACCTGCACCCAGGCTCCACCTCCAACACTGGGAATTACATTTCAACATGAGATTTGGAGGCGACAAACATCCAAACCATCTCAATAAATATTAGTATCTCTGTCTCTAGCTGTCTAATAATGCACACACACAAATGGCACTATTTTAAGCACTTGACATATATCAGTGTATAAGAAGTCATTTAATCCACATGAAACCCCTCAGAAGTGGCTAGTAATATTGTCTCCATTTTGCAGATGAAGCTATGAAGGCATAAAGAAAGTAGATGACATGTCTATGTCACACAGCAATGTGTCTAAGTTGGGATTTGAATCTGGACAGTGTGGTACCAGAGAACACACTTCTAACTACTACATCATGTGGCCAACATCAGGATTACTATCTATCTTGGTGAATATGTGTTCTAAGCATCTGACAGTGCTAATGGCTGCTGCCACAAAACATATAATCACTGTTTGTGATGCCTTCCTTTTTCTATCTTTATAAACTGGGTTATATTTTCTATACCATTTTCCAGTTGTTCATGGTGTTTACTTTTTAAAAAAAATTATTATCATTTGTTTTTTTAGAGATGGGGTCTTGCTATGTTGACCAGGCTGGTCTCAAACTCTTGGCCTCAAGTGATCCTCACATCTCAGCCTCCCAAAATGCTGGGATTACAGGTGTGAGCCACTATGCCTGGCCTGGTAATGTCTTTCAGTTCTTTGCTGTGTTTTGCCGTAGCCCTCATGTCCATTTCTCATTTGACCCCTCCACTGGCTTTGGCCCCATTTTCTATATTACTTCTCATCTCTAACACTTACCTAAAGTCTCTTTAGCACACAGCTGCCTTTTCATTTTATCATAGATTGATGGAATCTGACTCATAAATATTTGTTTCTTTCATTGTTTTTTTGGAAGCATAGTTACATATGATTATTTCTTTATACAGCTATCAAATTATATTTGCTAAGCACCATCATTGCTTATAGCTATTATTCAAATCCCTTAAGGATTTGAAGGGATTATCCAACTTTTTGAAGGGACCGAGATCCCATTTGCTTACAAGAAAGCAAAAGGATGTAATCGTGCTATTCTTTGAGATAATTTTAACCCATGTTATTGAACCTTAAAATATCCTTCATTGGTAAAAGCAGTAATATTAATTTTTGCTTCTGTAAAATAGAGATAATGAGGCAAGAAAAGTAAAAGTCCCCGTCTTACAGTTTGTTGTATTCTTAAACTCAAAATACTCACTTTAGGCTGGGCACGATGGTTCACGACTGTAGTCCCAGCAATTCAGTGGGGCTGAGGCAGGTAAATCACTTGACCCCAGTTTGAGACCAGCCTGGGCAACATGGTAAAAACTCGTCTCTCCAAAAAATACAAAGAAATTTGCTGGAATCTGAGGTGGGAGGATCCTTTGAGTCTGGGAGGCAGAGGTTACAGTGAGCCAAGATCATGCCACTGCACTCCAGCCTGGGCAACATAGTGAGACTCTTCCTCAAAACAAACAACATAAAATGCACCTCATTTTATTTTGAAGCAATTAGAAAGTATATCATATTAGGGATAGGAAATGATGATTAATATTTTAGAAAGTTACATAGGGAATAGTGCCACCTTTAAAAGTATCTGCTCCATGATGATCTTTGGGCAAAAGAATGCAGATGGCTAAAAACAGTGGCCATGTAAACAAGAACAACAGGGCTACTGTGACAAAGAGAGTCCACCTCTTTTATCCCTCAGTGACATAAGCATTTTCAGATCTCTGATTTTTTTTTATGGATGGTGCCTGATTTTCTGGTTTTAAACTTATTGATGGCAGCTTTTTAAAGGTAACATAAAATAGCTGCACAATTGAATGCATCTTAACTAGTCCACACTCTTCTGGATCTCTTCCGTGGTTTCTATTGCGTTTACTCTTAGCAACGGCTAACATGGGCTGGATCAATAGAACTTCCCTTAGAAACTAGTCTACTTCACACAGCATCTCTTAGATGACAAAATAACTGCTTAAAAAATGGAAAATCACATCTCTTAACCAAACATCCCAAATAACTAGTTATGTTGGTTGATTGATTAATTACTTTCTCAAGTTAAGTGAAAATATAAATAGAATGAAGTATTAGTTCAGTTAAAGTTGGGTTTAAATTATTGTAATTAATAACATATATAGTTTGTATTCTAGATTGAATGAGTTCTCTAACCACTTATTTGGTTTAAAATGTATAAAAATGAAGAGTTGAATTCAGCTTGTTTAGTAGGTGCAGCGATTTTTACAGTTTGTTCTAGTTTTGATTTGCAATTTTATTCTGCCCCATTTTTTGGAATTGACCAGCCTGGCATTTTGCCATCTTAATTTCTCGTTTCTTTACTTGTTATGATTTGGGATATTTGTATTTGCTTATTTTTTCAGTATATACACAAGAAGTTTTCAGAGAGTCTAAATTTTTTTTTTTAATTTTTAATGGAATTACTGTTCAAAGTTGGTGTTATGATTTTTTTTTTCTGTTTTTTCCTATTTTACTTAGTTGCAAATCAGCTGAAGAGCAGATGTTTGGTGCTGGTGCTTTTAAAAAAAGCAATTCTCACTTAAAAGAGTGCTTTATTTTAGGAGAAAATGAGAAAAGATATTTAACCCTTTCTGACATTTTTCAATTATGGATTTTTTAATGAAAGTTTTCATGTCAAAATTTATTACTTTGCATAATTTTGATTTTTTAAATTTAACTAAGGAATGATTTGGTGAATTAGACCTTAAAGCTGCTTAATTCTGACAGGTAGACTTACTGACTTTGGTTTCTTTGTCTGTTCCTGTTACCCGAACCAAGTCCTCCTGAATCGTTCTTTAATCTATAATCCTATAACTTCATTTAAGGTGTTTAAGTGCACAAGCATGTTCAGATTCATTTTGCTTTATTACTGCTTAATAAAACTAAATAAAAATGAATGAATTACATAATTCAAATAAAACATGTGTCTGAGTCATAGCTAATTTTTTAATGCCAAAATTTGAAACTCTTGTACAGTTAAGAGCAATCATTTCAAGCAAACTATTTGAAGAACTTTTAAAAATTAAACTGCCAAAAGGGGAAAAATATTTATACATTTTAAAAGATAATTATTAAATCATGTTTCTTCAATATCAAAGTGTTATATTGACATAGTCACAATTACATATTTATGAATCCTCATAATGACAAAATCATAAAATTTACATCCCTCTGCCATCCAAATAGCAAAAGTTGCTTACTTAAAATGTACTAATTTAGAAAAAACTATTTACAAATTCATGTGAAACCAAAAACGTGTCAAAATAGCTAAGGCAATTCTAAGCAAAAAGAATAAAGCTGGAGACATCATGCTACCCAACTTCAAACTATATCGCAGGGCTACAGTAACCAAAACAGCATGGTACTGGTACAAAAACAGACACATAGACCAATGGAACAGAATAGAGAGCCTAGAAATTAGGTCACACACATACAAGCATCTGATCTTCAACAAAGCTGACAAAAACAAGCAATGGGGAAAGGACTCCCTATTCAATAAATGGTGCTGGGATAACTGGCTAGCCATATGCAGAAGATTGAAACTGGACCCCTTACTTATACCATATACAAAAATAGACTCAAGAAGGATTAAAGATTTAAATGTAAAACCTCAGCTATAAAAACACTGAAAGACAATGTAGGCAATACCATCCTAGGCATAAGAACTGGCAAAGATTTCATGAAGATGTCAAAAGTGATCACAATGAAATCAAAAATTGACAAATGAGATCTAAACTTAAGAACTTCTGTATAGCAAAAGAAACAGAGTAAACAGACAACCTACAGAATGGGAGAAAATTTTTGCAAACTATGCATCTGACAAAGGTCTAATATCCAGCATCTATAAAGAACTTTAGCAAAATTTCAAGAGAACAACAAACAACCCCATTAAAAAGTGGGCAAATGACATGAACAGATATCTTTCAAAAGAAGACACACATGCAGCTAACAAGCATATGAAAAAAAGTTCAATAATGCTGATAATCAGTGAAATGAAAACCAAAACCACAATGAGATACCATCTCACATCAGTCAGAATTGCTACTATGAAAAAGTCAAAAAATAATAGATGGTTGTGTGGTTCTGGGGAAAAGGGAATGCTTATACAATGCTGGTGGGGGGTGTATAAGTTCAATAATTAGTTCTAGCATTGTGGAAAGCAGTGTGGCAATTCCTCAAAGAGCTAAAAACAGAACTACTGTTTGAACCAGCAATCCTATTATGGGTATATACCTAAAGGAATATAAATCATTACACCATAAAGACACATGCAAACATACGTTCACTGCAGCATCATTCACAATAGCAAAGACATGGAATCAACCTAAATGCCCATCAATGACAGGTTAGATAAAGAAAATGTGGTACATACACACCATGGAATACTATGCAGCCATAGGAAAGAATGAGATCATGTCCTTTGCAGGAACATGGATGGAGCTAGAGGCCATTATCCTTAGCAAACTAACGCAGGAACAGAAAACCAAATACCACACGTTCTCACTTATAATTGGGAGCTAAATGATGAGAACTCATGGATGCAAAGAGGGAAACAACAGACACTGGGGTCTACTTGAGGATGGAGGGTGGGAGAAGTGAGAGGGTCAGAAAAAATAACTACTGGGTACCCGGTTTAAAACCTAGGTGATGAAATAGTTTGCACAACAAACCCAATGGCATGAGTTAACCTATATAACAAACCTGCACATGTACCCCTGAACCTAAAATAAAAGTTTTTTAAAAAGTACTAGTTTAACTTAAACAACAAATACCACCTATGCATTAATTCACACTCTTTCCATAAGTCTCTGACTCTCCTAAGTCCATGGCAGAATATGGTAACATTAGAAAGAACTCACAGGTCGGCAAGCTTGAGTTCGATATAACATTCTCAGAGTAGGAGATGTCAAAATTAAATCACTGAGGATAAAACATTTCTATGGAATAAAATATTGTTAGATACAATCATTACTATTTTTTCTACATAAACACTGGTATATGTTGTTACTCATAGAGCTGATTTGACTATTTGGGGCTATCAAGATGCTATCTTGCTCTTTATATAGGCAGAAGAAACATCAGAATCTTTTTTATTCTGAACATTGAAGGAAATCCAAGGAGAGTCTGCATTGTCTTTTTTTTAAAATGTTTTATTTCAAAATAAAGCTATTACCAGAATAACAATGTGAGTCAGCCAACGTATCAATAAGGAGTTGTGCTAAACTAGCTACATGAAACAGCAGTACCAGCCCAAGCCAGGTAGCTCTGTTGGGTGGCTAGATCCAGAAGAGAAATTACAGTGACTGCAGTTTAGCTCTCAGGAAGCCCCATTCCTAGGGAAAAGGGAAGATCACCACATCATGGGAGCACCCTGTGGGACAAAAGAATCTGAACAGCAGCGCCTGAGTCCCAGATCTTCCCTCTGACATGATCCACCCAAATAAGAACAAACCAGAAAAACAATTCTGGTGATATTACAAAACAAGGTTCTTCAACTAGCTCACCAGCAATGGATCCAAACCAAGATGAGATCTCACGAATAAGTCTCATGAGATCTGATGGTTTTATAAGGGGTTTCCCCTTTTGCTTGGCTCTCATTCTCTCTCTTGCCTGCTGTCATGTATCACATTCCTTTCATCTTCCACCATGATTGTGAGGCCTCCCCCGCCGTGTGGAATTGTGAGTCCGTTAAACTTCTTTTTCTTTATAAATTACCTAGTCTCAGGTATGTCTTTATCAGCTGCATGAGAATGGACTGATACACAGACCAATGGAAAAGAACAGAGAACCAAAATTAAGCCAAATACTTTCAACCAAGTGATCTTGGACAAAGCAAACAAAAACATAAAGTGGGGAAAGACCCTTTTCAACAACTGGTGCTGGGCTAATTGGTCAGCCACATGTAGAAGAATGAAACTGGATCCTCATCTCTCACCTTATACATAAATCAACTGAAGGTGGATCAAAGACTTAAATATAAGACCTGAAACCATAAAAAGTCTAGAAGACAACATTGGAAAAAACTTCTAGACATTGTCTTAGGCAAAGATTTCATGACCAAGAACTCAGAAGCAAATGCAACGAAAACAAAGATAAATAGATGGGACTTAATTAAACTAAAAATCTTCTGTACAGCAAAAGAAATAATCAGCAGAGTAAACAGACAACCTACAGAGTGGGAGAAAATCTTGGCAATCTATACTTATACAAAGCTGTAATATCCAGAATCTAGAAGGAAGTCAAACAAATCAGCAAGGGGAGAAAAAATCCTATCAAAAACTGGGCAAGGACATGACTAGACAATTTTCAAAAGAAGATATACAAATGGCCAGCAAACATATGAAAAAATTCTCAACATCACTAATGATCAGGGAAATGCAAATTGAAACCACAATGTGATACCACCTTACTCCTGTAAGAATGGCCATAAACAAACAAACAAAAAAAATTAAAAAATAGATATTGGTGTAGATGCTGTGAAAAGGGAACACTTTTACACTGCTGGTGGGAATGTAAATTAGTACAACCACTAAGGGAAACAGTGTGAAGATTCCTTAAAGAACTAAAGATAGATCTACCATTTGATCCAAAAATTCCACTCCTGGGTATCTATCTAGAAAAAGAGTCATTTAAAAAAAAAAAAGATACTTGTACTTGCATGTTTATAGCAGCACAATTAGCAGTTGCAAAAATATGGAACCAGTCCAAATGCCCATCAGTCAATAAGTGAATAAAAATATGTAGTAGATATATATCATGGAATACTACTCAGCCATGAAAAGGAACAAAATAATGGCATTTGCAGCAACCTGGATGGAATTAGAGACCATTATCTAAGTGAAGTAACTCAGGAATAGAAAATGAAACATCATGTGTTCTAATTCGTAAGTGGGAGCTTAGCTATGAGGATGCAAAGGCATAAGAATGACACAACGGACTTTGAGGACTTGGGGGTAAAGGTGGGAGAGGCATGGATACAGTGTACATTGCTTGGGTGACGGGTGCAACAAAATCTCAGAAATCACCATTAAAGAACTTATTCATGTACAATAAATAAATAAATAAATAAATAAATAAATAAATAAAAATAAAAAAAATAAAAGTGTTGAGAGTATCTTTGAATATACAAAAGATTTTGTGGAGTCAAAAATAAAGTGGTTTGTATCATTATACTGAAGTCAAGTTTATGTAGAAGAGTGTGTGTGATGCTGAGTAGCCAAAGTCTGGACCATAGTGGCTATTAAACTATGCCTCTCAATTTCAAACCCATGCTTCCACATGTACTTGCTTTTATGGTACTGAGGCTCATTTATTGTCAGTTGTTCCCCATTATGCTTTGCCAATAAGAGGCACTAGAGAACATCTAAAAGGCTTGAGGAGTAAAAACGAATTTGTTGCTATTTACTTCCAATTCCAGTCAGGTGATAACTCTTTACCCTGACAGTGACAATTGAGCCCAGAAATAGCAGCTGATTGCAGTTTGCAATCTTTTTCTGTGCTATTAAAATCAGCCTCATCACATACCTCTCAGAAAACACAACACCATCCAGCCCATGCCTCATCCTCAGAGGACGGAGTCCCACCTCTGTGGGCTTTCTCCTTTTAGCTCTTCAACACCAGTGCTAACTCCTCAGATACCTGCATTCCAGTTTCACAGGGCTCTCCTCCATGCCCCTGAGCTTTAATGATTGCAACCTCTTAGCTTTGTTTCCCTAGCCTAGGTTTATTAGCGTGAAAGTGTGCCCCTTTTGCCCTTTAAATTTTCTTTCTTTTTTCTTCTTTTTTTGAGACAGAGTCTGGCTCTGTCGCCGAGGCTGGAGTGCAGTGGCTGGATCTCAGCTCACTGCAAGCTCCGCCTCCTGGGTTTACGCCATTCTCCTGCCTCAGCCTCCCGAGTAGCTGGGACTACAGGCGCCCGCCACCTCGCCCGGCTAGTTTCTTGTATTTTTTAGTAGAGACGGGGTTTCACCGGGTTAGCCAGGATGGTCTCGATCTCCTGACCTCGTGATCCGCCTGTCTCGGCCTCCCAAAGTGCTGGGATTACAGGCTTGAGCCACTGCGCCCAGCCTCCCTTTTAATTTTCTAGTAGCCTGTTAACAATTCTGTTTAACTTTTTTCTGTTAAAAGTAATTGGTGTAGTTTCTATACCTCAAAAAACTCTGACCTGTCTAATGGTAGCTAAAGATAAAGGAATATATGTCATCACTCAAGATGCCTGCATTAAAGAAGAGATGGGGGCTCAGAGACACATCCTAGGGGACAGAAGGAGACTTTCCCACGAGGATAATCAGACAGGTAAGATGTGAGTGACCAAAATAACAACTGAGTAACAGACATCAAGGAATAATCCATGGAGCCATATGGCAGAATGTTCTAAAAGGGTTAAGAATAAAATTATTTTTGAGAACTCTGCATTCTCGTTAAAATGAAGCTGAGGCGCTCTGGTTTAGAGGACAAGCTTTAAAAATTCTTAGTCATTTGTGTATGGTGGTCCTCATTTTCTATATAGTCCTGAAAAGGAAGCATCGGATGGTCAGTGAAAATGAAAATAGAGGTGTAAGAATGGTCAGATCATGCAGTGGGCACCTGATGGTAGGAACTAGGCCGAAGGTTGTTTGAGACTTATTTTGTTGTAAATTCCTTGCTGATTAGACTTTTCTTTTATTTTGTGGAAATATGAGGGGAACTCTTTAAAAAGGGCCAAGATTCCCATCCTGAACAAGTGTTTAGTATCCTCTTTCATGGGAAGAATAAACATCTATGTGACTCTATCCATCCAAAATATGAGGAAGAACAAGAACTATGGTTTAAATTAATAATCTCAACTTGGGTTTCAGTATTGAAGTTGGTGGTTTAGACTCTGGTAATATAGTGGAACATACTTCAGCAGAACTGAAAAATGTTTATCTTCTACAAAGCAACATTTCCAGGGCAAACTGGAAATAGTCATTTCACCCTTTTGACAAATTATAACTGAACCCTAGCAATGAAAGAATGTATTAATTTAAAGAGCAAAGTGGACTAATTGCCATTATTAGAACTGCTAATGATGTACTCTGCTATATAATAAAGAATCATTATAAATAAAAATGTAATTGTAATTGACATTATAAGCAGTGTAATTAAAATTATGTCATATTTTCATATAACCTATGATTTTTATGGATGACGTTCCCTTTGAAATGGTTTTATCTTAAAGGCTCAGATTTCTTTTAAGTTTGATTGGATTCAAGTCCCTATCTCAATAATCAAATACTTAAGCAATCTATTTTTTCTGATTCTATAACCTATAAAACTGACTTTTCACAGCAAAACTTTCATGTGTAATATTTCCATTAATTTTCATAACCATGAGGCAAAGTAATAATTGGTTATATTTTTATTACACTAAAGATAGACATTAGACTATAACTCAGTTTTGACTCTAAAGCTCATGCACTTTCTACTATACCAACTGTTTCCCTGTAACGAACCACAGCTTCCTTTGGTTTTTGGGAGAATATAGGTAGACAAATGGAAATGTGAAACTGATGTAGTAAAGGTGGTACAACACAGACCCCAGAAGAGTGATTACTTTTTTTTTTTTTTTTTTTTTTTTTTTTGAGACGGAGTCTCGCTCTGTCGCCCAGGCTGGAGTGCAGTGGCCGGATCTCAGCTCACTGCAAGCTCCGCCTCCCGGGTTCACGCCATTCTCCTGCCTCAGCCTCCCGAGTAGCTGGGACTACAGGCGCCCACCACCTCGCCCGGCTAGTTTTTTTGTATTTTTTTAGTAGAGACGGGGTTTCACCGTGTTAGCCAGGATGGTCTCGATCTCCTGACCTCGTGATCCACCCGTCTCGGCCTCCCAAAGTGCTGGGATTACAGGCTTGAGCCACCGCGCCCGGCCTAAGAGTGATTACTTTATAAGATCTCTGAGATAGTGGAAGAACTGACACTATTCCAAGTCTTCTGGTTCCCAGTACAGTTCAGTTTGTGTACCACAACGTCATAGGACTTCATCTGGCTAGACCTGAACTTAGATCAGCGTGTTCATAACTGTGATTTTAATGCCACTGCCACCAACAGAGAGTTGCTGAATCCCTTGATGGTATTTAATTTTACCCTAAATTCATTAGTCTGGAGTCTAAAAAACACCAATTTTAATAAAATATAACCACTCAATAGAGATACTTCTTTGATATATATAAAAAACAGGAAAACTTTGTCAGTTTGTATTGCGTTTCAGACGCAGTTAGAACCATTTCTATCATCATTATTTTTCTTCAAAGATCTAAAACAGTTCTGCTACATGTGTGACCACAAGACCAAAACCACTTATCCTGTCAATCTGGGAGGAAGAGCTGATGAAGAGCTTCCTCAGACTTTACAAAAAATCATATCAACTTCACCTTCTCTGAGTTACCCTGGAGCTGAGTTCTTAGGTATTTGGGAGGAGATAACTGAGTTTATCTGCGTTAACATGCGGGAGGAATTGATTTTAACGGCTTGTGTTTTGCTATTATGGTTGTTGGTACTGGTCCGGAGAGGGAAGAAGAGAAAGTCAAGTTTGAGAGTGACTGAGTGACACAGCAGAGAAGCTGAAAATGTTTTAAAACCGGAGTATCCACTTTTCACTCTTAGTTGTTTGAATTTCTATAATGTATATTCTTCTTTTTTTTTTTTTTTTTTTTTTTTTTTTTTTTGAGACAGCCTTGCTCTGTTGCCCAGGCTGGAGTGCAGTGGCGCGATCTCTGCTCACCGCAACCTCTGTCTCCCGGGTTCAAGCGATTTTCCTGCCTCAGTTTCCTGAGTAGCTGGGATTACTGGCATGCGCCACCACCCCCGGCTAATTTTTGTATTTTTAGTAGAGACGGGGTTTCATCATGCTGGCCAAGCTGGTCTCCAACTCCCTTCCTCAGGCGATCCACCCACCTCAGCCTCCCAAAGTGCTGGGATTACAGGCCTGAGCCACCGCGCACAGCCATATGCATATTCTTTTCATCTCCCCAGATATTTTGGAAAGCCTGCCACACATACAAAGGCATGGAAATTTAGGAGGAGAGACATGGAAGTTTAGGAGAAGGAATATGTTCTTTTTTTTTTTTTTTTTTTAAGTACTTGTGAGGAAAGTCATTTTTGAAAACTACTTTACTATTAGTATACTATTCTGATTATATAATTCTTTCATACCTTGAGCTATAATTTGTCATTTATTTATCTATTAGTTCGAGCTGTCTTTTGAAGCAGTATGCCATAGACTCTTTCATCTTTCACATGACAATCTTTTGAAAGGTTGAATGCTTAAAGTCAGATATCTTGCCCCATCACACCCCTACTTTATCTTTTCTGTAAGGTGAAATACATAGTTCTTTCAATCATTTATTCCTTTATTCTAGCATAATATACTAGAACATTATCTTAGTTAATTATCCTAAGCATTTGTTAACTCTTTGATATTGTTCTTCAAATGCAAAGTCCAGTAAAGTACATATACCATCAGGCATGACCTCCTGACAATGTCATGTGTGGCAGGGTTACTGCCTCCCTTGATATGAATATTATGTGTCTATTAACATAGCCTAAGACTTCATATTTTTTCTCTTTTTAAACAAGCTAATAACTTTATTAATAGCTATTGAGATTCTTGTTCCTGTGGATCTTGTATATGTGAGTTTCTACTGCAAAGCCAATTCATTCTTTATTTGTGAACATTTCTTTAAACTTAGGTGATACATTTAATATTGCTGCTTCTTAAAATTTTTGAGTTGGTTGATTTTAATTCACCATTTTAGATGAAGGGGACATTAAAAGATTGTAGAAAAAAAAAAACCATTTGGGGGAGATACTTTTCATGTTAGAAGTCTAGCCCAGCAAGAAGGATAAGAAGTTCCCCACAGTTCACTACAACCGTGCGTACCCATCAAAGACACAAGTTCTTAACTTTTCCTCTCCTATTCCCACCCCAACAAAGACTAAAACCTTAGGACCCACGGGGAGACAGAATTTGGAGGTCAAGTATTATGAAATTAGATCCACTTGAGAAAGAGTTTGAGTTTTTTATAGACTTACCTTAACAACGCATTAGAAAAAAAAATCTATGCAATTTTAAGGTAACCCGCCAGTAATTGAATTTTCCATGATAACAAAAATCAACACTCTTCAGATGAGGATAATAGAATGTAAATATGAACAACAATTAACAACGTCTAGCACGTAATACAAAGTTTCAAAGATGTTTGTGTGTGTGTATATATGTATAAACTGTGAAGAAAAAAGAAGTAAACAAAGAACCAAAGCCTGGCATCCTTCAGATTTTGGATTAGAAGACAAAGAACTAAAGGAAAATGTGTATGAATAATTAAAAAAAAATAAGATCTTACAGAATCTCAGGAAAGAAATGGAGACAAAAAACTCCAAACAAATTCTATCATTGGCAAATATAATCTCTGAAGTAAAAATTCTTTGGATAGGTTGACAGCAGAATAGAGACAGATGAAAGAAGAAAGAGCTGTTGAACTTAAGGCAATCAATAGAAAAATTTTAATCCAGAGAACACAGATACAAATTTTGAATAAAAATGGACATCCTACAAGTCAATTTCAGTGAAATTATCTTGGAAAACTGAGATGAAACTTGCAACATGCTTTGAAATGCATAAAGAAATAAAATGGACAATATATAGATAGAATTCTAGATAGATAAATAGGCTATCATAGGCATAGTAACATGTTAATTTTGTATTGTAGTTGATAGGCACATTAGTAGTCATTGTAAAATTCTTTTAACCACTTATGTTTGAAACATTCAATAATAAAATATTGAAAAAATAAAATGATGAGGAGAAAATGATGACATTTCAAATGACAAAAATTTAGACAATGTGTCATAAAAGATCTACACTAAAATAAATTCTAAATATTCTTTAGGCTGAAGAGAAATCATGTAAGATAGAAACTCAATCCTATAGGTAAGAGATAATATGTCCAGAAATGGTAAATAGATGGATAAATATAAATGATCATTTTCCTCTCATTATATCTTCAGAAAACAACTGATTATTTTAAAGCACAATAAGGGCATTTGAAGATGGGGTTTATATTGTTTGTGGAAATAAAAGATATGAAAACATTTGCATAAAAATGGGATAAAAGGTAAATGCAATTACTCTCTTGTGAGGTTAATACATTTTGTGAATTGAGAGTTGAGTTGTATGAAATATGAAGTGAGAAGTATGAAATATGAAGTATCTGGTGAGAAATGAGAATTATGAATGGTCAGTTGTGAACTGTTAGGTGGTATAATATGGATTCTAAATATCTTTTTTGTAAGAACATATGTTGCTAACCCAGGAGCAAACTAAAGAAATAAAAAAGACATGTAACTAAGACTCCAATATTGAAAATAAAATGGAATACTTAAAAATTTCAGCTAATCCCAAAAAGGCAGTAAAGAGACAACTGAGAATCAAAAATAAAAGAGTGAAATAGAAAACAAAAAGAAAGTAGAATTAATTATAAATATTATATGAAATACATAGAAACTAAACACTCCAAATAAGACACAGTTTGTTGGACTGTAAAAAAGCAAAACCAGATTCTATCTTATCTATAAGAGGTGCACTACAAATACAAAAATGTAAATAGTTAGAAAGTATTAGAATGGCAAATGATATAGCATGTAACAATAAGCCTAAGAAAACTACCACAGTTATATTAATATGAGAAAAAGTAGACTTCAAGAGGAAAGTACTATAAGAGATGAGGATAGGCAGTTTTTAAATGGTGAAATGGGTAATTCATCAAAATAACACAATTCTATTTATGTATGCACTTAAAAACAAGGCACTTACTTTTATGAAGCGAAAACTGATGGAAGTAACAGAAGCAACACAAAACCTAAAAGGCATGGCTATAAATTTGTAACACCCTTCATTCCCTTATTTATGGAACAAGTGGACCAAGAAAATCTGAAGAAATACAAAAAGTCTACACAAGAAACTTGAATTGATATTTAACAGAACACTAATATGACATAAAATAATTATAGTATACACATTATTTTCAAGTATACATCAAATGGTGAACAGAATCAGTTATATTTTGTGTCATTAAATATGTATGAGTAAATTTCAGAAAGATTGAGGTTTTCAAAGTATGTACTGTGACCACAGTGGAATAAAATTAAAAATCAGTAACAGAAAATACTAGAAAATCCCCAAGTATTTGGAAATTAAATATGGTACTTCAAAGTAACACATGTACTAAATAGGAACTCAATATTGAAACTGTAAATATTTTGAAGCAAATTACAATAAACACAATATATATAAATGTGTGGTACCTAGACAAAGCAGTGCTTAGAGGCAAATCTGTAGCTTTAAATGATTATATTAGAACAACAAAACAAATCTTCTACAACCAAGGATCTAAACTTCCAACTTAAGAATAGACAATGTAAGTAACAATGGAGAGTTAAAGATTTCATAAAAAGCAACAAAAATTTGGTAAAATTATAAAAAACCAACTTTTTCAGAACTTTGGAAATTAAACAAAGGTTTGCAGTAATCAGGGGTTATATATCCAAGGAGGAAAAAGCTTGAATCTTGCCTCAACAAAACTTACAGATGTTACAGAATTACTTCAGTAAACTCAATAAACAAATGACAATAATAGACAGTAGCAATAATATACACAAAGGAGAGGGAGAATCTCATTTTCAGAGTTGTCACATTATTTAAAATGTCCAGTTTTTGACACAAAATTACAAAACATGCAAAGACACAATAAACTATGGCCCACACACAGGAAAAAAACCAATCAATAGAAACTGTCCTTGAGAAAGCCCAGACACTGGATTTATTGGACAAAAATTTTGTCAATTATTTTAAATATACTCAAAGAACTACAGAAAATAACATGTAAAATAATAAGGGAAAATAGGAGAATGATGTCTTATCAAACAGAGAATATAAATAAAGAAAGAAGTTACCAGAAAAAAAAATAAAAATGAATTTTGAATTTGAAAAGTAGAATAATGGAAATAAAAAATTCACTAGAAAGGCTCAATAGCAGACTTGAGCTAGCAGAAGTAAGAGTCAGTGAATGTAACAGAGGCCAATTGAGATTATTTAGTTTGAAAATCAGAAAGATAAAAGAATGGAGAGAAGAATGAAAAGAATTGCAGAGCCTCAAAGACCTGCAAAATACAGCAAAGTATACCAACTATGTATGATGTGAGTTCAAGAAAGTGAGGAGAAAGAGACAGGCAAAATGAATATTTGAAAAATTTAGCCAAAAACTTCCCAGTTTTTAAAGGGAAGTTTCAAATTTTGGTAGTCAAACCTGTAAAAAAAATGTAGATTATGCTTTCATCGTAATCTACATATCCAAGAAGCTCAGTGAACCCCACGTAGAAAGAACTCAAAGAGCTCCACATTGAGACATATCATATGAAAACTGTCGAAACTGGAAAACAAAGAGACAATCTTTAAAGCAGCAAGAAAGAAGAAACTCATCTCCTACAAGGAATACTTAGTATGATTCACAGCTAATTTCTCATGAAAAACAGTGGAGGCCAAACCAGTGGACCGACATATTTAAAGTACTGAAAGAGAAAGACTGTACACCAGAATTCTATATTTAGCAGAAGTCTTCTTCAGAATTGAAGGAGAAATGAAGACATTGCCAGATTAACAAAAGGAAACAACTCATCAGTAACATACTTGCCATACTTGCCCTTGAAAAAATACTAAAGGGAATCCTTTAGGCCAAAAAAAAAAAAAAAAAAAAAAAAAGCCCCATTAGACATTACAGATAGCAACTAGAATCAACATGAGGGTATAAAGGGCACTGGCAAAACTAAACTGCACATATGAAAAATAGTATTAATGTATTTTTTGTGCATATTTTTTCTAACTGATTTTATTTAAAAACTGGATAAGGTAATACTTAAATCTGTATTGATTGGTGCAAAAACATAAACATGTAATTTGTATGACAATAACAGCCAAAAGAAGGAAGGAGAGTATAAAGCTATATACTATATGTCCAAAGGTTTTGTATACTATTGAAATTAAGTTAGTATAAAATGAAACTATGTTATTATAAATGAAGATAATTATTCTAATCCCTAGGGCCACCACTAAGAAAATACAATTTTAAATTTAGTAAAATAAACAACAAGAGAATTAAAATAATACAATAGAAAATATCTCAACCAAAAAGAAGGCTGTAATGGAAGAATAAAGTAACAAAAAAGAGACATGTCAAAAGCAAATAGCAAAATGGCAGATACATATTCCAAATTGTTAATAATTGTACTAAAGGTAAATAGATTACACATTCCAAACAAAAGCCAGAGATTGCAGGATGGATTAAAAACCCAACATGATCTCTCAATATAATATCTATCTACAGAAGACAAACTTTAGATCTGAAGATACAAATAGGTTGAAATAAAATGAAAGAAAAAATATATTATGCAAACATCAACCAAAAGAAAGCTGGAATGGCAATGGTCACAACAGATTTCAAGCAAAAATTATTACTAGAGACAACATTTAAAATTAATGTAAGAATCAATCTATCCAAAATATAATAATTATAAACATATGTGCACCTAACAACAGAGCCCAAAAAGACATGAAGCAAAAACTTACAGACTTAAGGAGAAAAATAGATAATTCAACAATCATAATAGCTGGATGCTTCAATACCACACATTCATTGATAGATGAAACATCTAGGCAAAGGATCGAAAAGGAAATAAAAGTCTTAAACAATTATAATCTTAACAGACATCTGTAGAACACTCCACTAAACAACAGCAAAATACACATTTTTCTCAAGTGTAGATGGAGAATTCTCCAGGATAAACTACATGTTAGGTCATAAAACAAGCCTCAAAAAATGGAAGGGAATTTAGATAACACAAAGTGTGTTCTCCAACCACAATGAAAATTATAAATCAATAACAAAAGAAAATCCAGGAAATCCACAAATAACTTGAAAATTAAATAGCACATTTCTAAGCAGCCAATGGGTCAAAGTAGTTACAAGAGAAATTAGAAAATAGTTTGATATGCATGAAAATCAAAAAAGCAGCTTCTCAAAACTTGTGGAATTTAGCTAAAGCAATGCTTTTGGGAAATGTATAACACATATTAAATGTCTACATTAAAAATAAGAATTTGGGCCGGGCGCGGTGGCTCAAGCCTGTAATCCCAGCATTTTGGGAGGCCGAGACGGGCGGATCATGAGGTCAGGAGATCGAGACCATCCTGGCTAACACCGTGAAACCCCGTCTCTACTAAAAAATACAAAAAACTAGCCGGGCGAGGTGGCGGGCGCCTGTAGTCCCAGCTACTCGGGAGGCTGAGGCAGGAGAATGGCGTGAACCCGGGAGGCAGAGCTTGCAGTGAGCTGAGATCTGGCCACTGCACTCCAGCCTGGGTGACAGAGCAAGACTCTGTCTCAAAAAAAAAAAAAAAAAAAAGAGTGCAGGAGGGGGCGGAGCAAGATGGCCGAATAGGAACAGCTCCAGTCTCCAACTCCCAGCGCAAGCGACACAGAAGACCGGTGATTTCTGCATTTTCAACTGAGGTAGTGGGTTCATCTCACTGGGGAGTGCCGGACGATCGGTGCTGGTCAGCTGCTGCAGCCCGACCAGTTAGAGCTGAAGCAGGGCGAGGCATTGCCTCACCTGGGAAGCGCAAGGGGGAAGGGAATCCCTTTTCCTAGCCAGGGGAACTGAGACACACAACACCTGGAAAATCGGGTAACTCCCACCCCAATACTGCGCTTTAAGCAAACAGGCACACCAGGAGATCATATCCCACACCTGGCCGGGAGGGTCCCACACCCACGGAGCCTCCTTCATTGCTAGCACAGCAGTCTGTGATCTACCGGCAAGGCAGCAGCGAGGCTGGGGGAGGGGCGCCCGCCATTGCTGAGGCTTAAGTAGGTAAACAAAGCTGCTGGGAAGCTCGAACTGGGTGGAGCTCACAGCAGCTCAAGGAAACCTGCCTGTCTCTGTAGACTCCACCTCTGGGGACAGGGCACAGTAAACAATAACAAAAACAGCAGACACCTCTGCAGATGCAAACGACTCTGTCTGACAGCTTTGAAGAGAGCAGTGGATCTCCCAACACGGAGGTTGAGATCTGAGAAGGGACAGACTCCCTGCTCAAGTGGGTCCCTGACCCCTGAGTAGCCTAACTGGGAGACATCCCCCACTAGGGGCAGTCTGACACCCCACACTTCACAGGGTGGAGTACACCCCTGAGAGGAAGCTTCCAAAGCAAGAATCAGACAGGTACACTCGCTGTTCAGCAATATTCTATCTTCTGAAGCCTCTGCTGCTGATACCCAGGCAAACAGGGTCTGGAGTGGACCTCAAGCAATCTCCAACAGACCTACAGCTGAGGGTCCTGACTGTTAGAAGGAAAACTATCAAACAGGAAGGACACCTACACCAAAACCCCATCAGTACATCATCATCAAAGACCAGAGGCAGATAAAACCACAAAGATGGGGAAAAAGCAGGGCAGAAAAGCTGGAAATTCCAAAAATGAGAGCGCATCTCCCCCGGCAAAGGAGTGCAGCTCATCGCCAGCAACGGATCAAAGCTGGACGGAGAATGACTTTGACGAGATGAGAGAAGAAGGCTTCAGTCCATCAAACTTCTCAGAGCTAAAGGAGGAATTACGTACCCAGCGCAAAGAAACTAAAAATCTTGAAAAAAGAGTGGAAGAATTGATGGCTAGAGTAATTAATGCAGAGAAGGTCATAAACGAAATGAAAGAGATGAAAACCATGACACGAGAAATACGTGACAAATGCACAAGCTTCAGTAACCGACTCGATCAACTGGAAGAAAGAGTATCAGTGATTGAGGATCAAATGAATGAAATGAAGCGAGAAGAGAAACCAAAAGAAAAAAGAAGAAAAGGAAATGAACAAAGCCTGCAAGAAGTATGGGATTATGTAAAAAGACCAAATCTACGTCTGATTGGGGTGCCTGAAAGTGAGGGGGAAGATGGAACCAAGTTGGAAAACACTCTTCAGGATATCATCCAGGAGAACTTCCCCAACCTAGTAGGGCAGGCCAACATTCAAATCCAGGAAATACAGAGAACGCCACAAAGATACTCCTCGAGAAGAGCAACTCCAAGACACATAATTGCCAGATTCACCAAAGTTGAAATGAAGGAAAAAATCTTAAGGGCAGCCAGAGAGAAAGGTCGGGTTACCCACAAAGGGAAGCCCATCAGACTAACAGCAGATCTCTCGGCAGAAACTCTCCAAGCCAGAAGAGAGTGGGGGCCAATATTCAACATTCTTAAAGAAAAGAATTTTAAACCCAGAATTTCATATCCAGCCAAACTAAGTTTCATAAGTGAAGGAGAAATAAAATCCTTTACAGATAAGCAAATGCTTAGAGATTTTGTCACCACTAGGCCTGCCTTACAAGAGACCCTGAAGGAAGCACTAAACATGGAAAGGAACAACCGGTACCAGCCATTGCAAAAACATGCCAAAATCTAAAGACCATCGAGGCTAGGAAGAAACTGCATCAACCAACGAGCAAAATAACCAGTTAATATCATAATGGCAGGATCAAGTTCACACATAACAATATTAACCTTAAATGTAAATGGACTAAATGGTCCAATTAAAAGACCCAGACTGGCAAACTGGATAAAGAGTCAAGACCCATCAGTCTGCTGTATTCAGGAGACCCATCTCACACGCAGAGACATACATAGGCTCAAAATAAAGGGATGGAGGAAGATTTACCAAGCAAATGGAGAACAAAAAAAAGCAGGGGTTGCAATACTAGTCTCTGATAAAACAGACTTTAAACCATCAAAGATCAAAAGAGACAAAGAAGGCCATTACATAATGGTAAAGGGATCAATTCAACAGGAAGAGCTAACTATCCTAAATATATATGCACCCAATACAGGAGCACCCAGATTCATAAAGCAAGCCCTTAGAGACTTACAAAGAGACTTAGACTCCCATACAATAATAATGGGAGACTTCAACACTCTACTGTCAACATTAGACAGATCAACGAGACAGAAAGTTAACAAGGATATCCAGGAATTGAACTCATCTCTGCAGCAAGCAGACCTAATAGACATCTATAGAACTCTCCACCCCAAATCAACAGAATATACATTCTTCTCAGCACCACATCATACTTACTCCAAAATTGACCACGTAATTGGAAGTAAAGCACTCCTCAGCAAATGTACAAGAACAGAAATTATAACAAACTGTCTCTCAGACCACAGTGCAATCAAACTAGAACTCAGGACTAAGAAACTCACTCAAAACCGCTCAACTACATGGAAACTGAACAACCTGCTCCTGAATGACTACTGGGTACATAACGAAATGAAGGCAGAAATAAAGATGTTCTTTGAAACCAATGAGAACAAAGATACAACATACCAGAATCTCTGGGACACATTTAAAGCAGTGTGTAGAGGGAAATTTATAGCACTAAATGCCCACAAGAGAAAGCAGGAAAGATGTAAAATTGACACTCTAACATCGCAATTAAAAGAACTAGAGAAGCAAGAGCAAACACATTCGAAAGCTAGCAGAAGGCAAGAAATAACTAAGATCAGAGCAGAACTGAAGGAGATAGAGACACAAAAAACCCTCCAAAAAATCAATGAATCCAGGAGTTGGTTTTTTGAAAAGATCAACAAAATTGACAGACCACTAGCCAGACTAATAAAGAAGAAAAGAGAGAAGAATCAAATCGACGCAATTAAAAATGATCAAGGGGATATCACCACCGACCCCACAGAAATACAAACTACCATCAGAGAATACTATAAACACCTCTACGCAAATAAACTGGAAAATCTAGAAGAAATGGATAATTTCCTGGACACTTACACTCTTCCAAGACTAAACCAGGAAGAAGTTGAATCCCTGAATAGACCAATAGCAGGCTCTGAAATTGAGGCAACAATTAATAGCCTACCAACCAAAAAAAGTCCAGGACCAGATGGATTCACAGCTGAATTCTACCAGAGGTACAAAGAGGAGTTGGTACCATTCCTTCTGAAACTATTCCAATCAATAGAAAAAGAGGGAATCCTCCCTAACTCATTTTATGAGGCCAACATCATCCTGATACCAAAGCCTGGCAGAGACACAACAAAAAAAGAGAATTTTAGACCAATATCCCTGATGAACATCGATGCAAAAATCCTCAATAAAATACTGGCAAACCGGATTCAGCAACACATCAAAAAGCTTATCCACCATGATCAAGTGGGCTTCATCCCTGGGATGCAAGGCTGGTTCAACATTCGCAAATCAATAAACATAATCCAGCATATAAACAGAACCAAAGACAAGAACCACATGATTATCTCAATTGATGCAGAAAAGGCTTTTGACAAAATTCAACAGCCCTTCATGCTAAAAACGCTCAATAAATTCGGTATTGATGGAACGTACCTCAAAATAATAAGAAGTATTTATGACAAACCCACAGCCAATATCATACTGAATGGGCAAAAACTGGAAAAATTCCCTTTGAAAACTGGCACAAGACAGAGATGCCCTCTCTCACCACTCCTATTCAACATAGTGTTGGAAGTTCTGGCTAGGGCAATCAGGCAAGAGAAAGAAATCAAGGGTATCCAGTTAGGAAAAGAAGAAGTCAAATTGTCCCTGTTTGCAGATGACATGATTGTATATTTAGAAAACCCCATTGTCTCAGCCCAAAATCTCCTTAAGCTGATAAGCAACTTCAGCAAAGTCTCAGGATACAAAATTAATGTGCAAAAATCACAAGCATTCTTATACACCAGTAACAGACAAACAGAGAGCCAAATCAGGAATGAACTTCCATTCACAATTGCTTCAAAGAGAATAAAATACCTAGGAATCCAACTTACAAGGGATGTAAAGGACCTCTTCAAGGAGAACTACAAACCACTGCTCAGTGAAATAAAAGAGGACACAAACAAATGGAAGAACATACCATGCTCATGGATAGGAAGAATCAATATTGTGAAAATGGCCATACTGCCCAAGGTAATTTATAGATTCAATGCCATCCCCATCAAGCTACCAATGAGTTTCTTCACAGAATTGGAAAAAACTGCTTTAAAGTTCATATGGAACCAAAAAAGAGCCCGCATCTCGAAGACAATCCTAAGTCAAAAGAACAAAGCTGGAGGCATCACGCTACCTGACTTCAAACTATACTACAAGGCTACAGTAACCAAAACAGCATGGTACTGGTACCAAAACAGAGATATAGACCAATGGAACAGAACAGAGTCCTCAGAAATAATACCACACATCTACAGCCATTTGATCTTTGACAAACCTGAGAGAAACAAGAAATGGGGAAAGGATTCCCTATTTAATAAATGGTGCTGGGAAAATTGGCTAGCCATAAGTAGAAAGCTGAAACTGGATCCTTTCCTTACTCCTTATACGAAAATTAATTCAAGATGGATTAGAGACTTAAATGTTAGACCTAATACCATAAAAATCCTAGAGGAAAACCTAGGTAGTACCATTCAGGACATAGGCATGGGCAAAGATTTCATGTCTAAAACACCAAAAGCAACGGCAGCAAAAGCCAAAATTGACAAATGGGATCTCATTAAACTAAAAAGTTTCTGCACAGCAAAAGACACTACCATCAGAGTGAACAGGCAACCTACAGAATGGGAGAAAATTTTTGCAATCTACTCATCTGACAAAGGACTAATATCCAGAACCTACAAAGAACTCAAACAAATTTACAAGAAAAAAACAAACAACCCCATCAAAAAGTGGGCAAAGGACATGAACAGACATTTCTCAAAAGAAGACATTCATACAGCCAACAGACACATGAAAAAATGCTCATCATCACTGGCCATCAGACAAATGCAAATCAAAACCACAATGAGATACCATCTCACACCAGTTAGAATGGCAATCATTAAAAAGTCAGGAAACAACAGGTGCTGGAGAGGATGTGGAGAAATGGGAACACTTTTACACTGTTGGTGGGATTGTAAACTAGTTCAACCATTATGGAAAACAGTATGGCGATTCCTCAAGGATCTAGAACTAGATGTACCATATGACCCAGCCATCCCATTACTGGGTATATACCCAAAGGATTATAAATCATGCTGCTATAAAGACACATGCACACGTATGTTTATTGCGGCACTATTCACAATAGCAAAGACTTGGAATCAACCCAAATGTCCATCAGTGACAGATTGGATTAAGAAAATGTGGCACCTATACACCATGGAATACTATGCAGCTATAAAAAAGGATGAGTTTGTGTCCTTTGTAGGGACATGGATGCAGCTGGAAACCATCATTCTTAGCAAACTATCACAAGAACAGAAAACCAAACACCGCATGTTCTCACTCATAGGTGGGAACTGAACAATGAGATCACTTGGACTCAGGAAGGGGAACATCACACACCGGGGCCTATCATGGGGAGGGGGGAGGGGGGAGGGATTGCATTGGGAGTTATACCTGATGTAAATGACGAGTTGATGGGTGCTGACGAGTTGATGGGTGCAGCACACCAACATGGCACAAGTATACATATGTAACAAACCTGCACGTTATGCACATGTACCCTAGAACTTAAAGTATAATAATAATAATAAATAAAAAAAATAAGAATTTGAAATCAATAACATAAACTTTCACTGGAATTATAAGACACTGGAAAAAGGAAAGCAAATGTAACTTAAAGCAAACTGAAAAAAGAGAATAATCAAGATTAGGCAAAACCAGGGACATCTTTAGTTATATCTAAAACACCTGACACTTCCTTTGCTGCAAAGTAAAGATTAGTCCTGGAATCCATTTAAAGAATGTAGGCTCTTTGCCCATGTCTCTAGTGCTACCACTGCCACAAAAAATGTTAGCGCCCTTATTCACCAAATAGTTAATGGATTGTCTGCTTTAGATGATATACTATGCTGAGTTTTGATTTTAGTCATCAGAGAATTAACATCTAATTGGGTAGTCAATCTGCAAACACTGGCAACATTGTGGACACCCTCCAGGAAGTGAGAATGCAGTTTCCTCTGTGATGTCAAGGACTTTAAGGGTTGTAGATGCTGCTGTTGTCAAACACCTTCTTGATATCAGTCCAAAGGAGAAGAGGTGGGCAGTGTTCAGCATGTTCTGCAGTGTGGCTTTACTGGCTTCCACTTTGTCTCCAGTCCTAATCAGCTGTACATCACTGAGGATTTCAATAGTGACCCTGGAGATTTTAGTGGTGATGCCTAAAGCCTGGAAGAAAAATGACTTCTTGGGCCCCAGACTAGTGTTTTGGGCTGGCACAGTGACTTCACGTGGGGCAATGGCACCAGCACAGACATGAACTGGCACCTATTGGCCAGCAGTATGTCCCTAATCTCAGTGAAGTCCTCCTTGGTCAATACAAAGCCCATGTTCCCTCAGATATGAGGCAACAGTTTCTCCAGAGCTGAGTTGTTTTCTGGATGGCCTCAGATGGCCTTGTGTGTTATAGTGTTCTTGTCCATCAGCTCCACAGACTTCCCTCAGAAGTACAGGCCAACCTGTATCTGCTTGGAACCCACATTGTCACTTCCACAATGAGGCATTTTGGATAATCATCTAAAAGTTGGTTGCTCTTAAGGAAGTGGTTGGACTTCCAGGTTGTCTTGTCTTGCCTAGATATCATGGAGGTGTATCAGGGATTGCCATGCAGGGTTTAAAGACAATATCACTTTCATCAGGACACCTGGCAAGAGGCTTGTTGGTCACATTTTAGCAAATCTAATACATAAATTTACTTCTTACTTTTTACGGTATAATAGGCATCACTGTGAATTAATCTGTCATTATTTACCTAATTATGAAGTGTTTCAGCTTCCTTGACTCCATTTCTACATTTTAGCCACACTGTATAAAATCATGCCTGAGGAGTTCTTTTATTTTTAGATATAAAGATAAGTATAAGATAGCAAGTCATGTTTAAGGTATTTGGGGGAAAATATATAAACAAAAACATCAACATATATTATCTTTCTTCTTTATTTCTTGAAAATATGTGGTACATGTGAAGATGTGGAAAGTGATGAGTGACAAGACAAACATAACAATAGGTGACCTATATAAATGATTATCTTTATATTCTTCTGTACTTTTGTGCTCCAGGCATCCTCTAATGTCCAGAATCTCTAATGTCTTTACAAATAAATGAATACTACTTTCTCCAATTTTTCGTAGATATATAATTAAGATAACATGAAGTAGGGGAACATGGTTGAAGCTAGACAGTAAGGCTTTGGGATAATTCAGAAGAGACCACACATACTGAACTGAATTTATTTGAGCCTGTTCTAACCTTTGGATCTTATCCCTCCCAGAGGAGATAAAGAAATCCATCCACCAGTGCACACCGAAAACACTGAGTCTACTATCTAATAAACTGTTGTGTTAGACATTATTTCCTGCTTACAGTATACACAGCTAGAGCATTCAATTCAGATATAGTGAGCAGTGGCCAGACATTTGATGACTCTCAAAAGTTTTTTCTTGTGGAATAATTTAAATGTTAAAATAACTTTAAATATTTTGCTTTTACTTGTTTTGCATTCAGTGTTTAATTCAGAACTGTTGTCTATTATCTTTTCATGCCTTTATATCTCATATAAACCTCACAATAAACTTCTTGGTGATTTAAAATACTATGTAAATAAAAAGCTTTTCAGAAGGCCTTATTAGAAGCTGAATTGGGTATTTGAAGGAAGGTTTCCCCTCCTGAAGCCGAAGATGTCTATTTAACTGCTGTGGTACCTAAGCCAAGCATATTGACTGATTTACTGTCAATCCAGTACTTGCCTAGAAGCCATTTCAGTTTAAGAGCATGTGGTTTGGCAGGCAGCATTGCTTGCAATAATGTAATAAAACAGAAAAAAAAATCCATACCTGGTTGTGAAAGAAAAGAGTCTATTTTGCCAGAGGCAGGTGAAATGGGTCTGTGTGATTTAGTGGTGGGTCAGAGCATAGACGTATAAAAGAATCCACCATTACTTGTATTTCTGAAAATGATCACATTCTTTAGAGTTCCTAAATCCTGTGCACTGTTTAGTAGTAGGGAGTAGGGGGAAGGTTACTAATTTATTTGTCTTCTGAGGCCATTGGTTTATGATGGTGCTATTACATGGTTGCTCTGGTCAAAGTTCTTTTGGTGCAACAATCAGAATGTCATGTAAGCTTGCTCAACTCTCATAAAATCAGAAGCCAGGGGAAGAGGTGGAGTTAGGCTTCAGATAAGGTAGAACTGGGATAGAGAGGCTACTTCCTATCTCTAGGGAGGCCAGCCTTCCTCTTCACTGCTCCTTCCAGCAAATCAACTCCACTCTTCTCTTTTAACACACTGGCTTCCTCTGGTTGCCCAGAATCTCAAATCACTGCATTTCTACTTTGTCCTTTTCTTTATTATAGCCTTTATGCAACATGTTTTACTGCTAAAGAACTGAGTTTCTCAAGGTCCCTTTTTCAAATTCCCCAAGAATAGAATCCATTTGGATCAATTCATGTAAGTCTTTTTCTTTCTTTCTTTCTTTTTTTTTTTTTTTTTTGAGATGGATTCTTGCTCTGTCACCGAGGCTGGAGTGCAGTGGCACAGTTTTGGCTCACTGCAACCTCCACCACCTGGGATCAAGCAATTGTCCTGCCTCAGTCTCCTGAGTAGCTGGAATTACAGGTGCGCACCACCGTGCCTGGCTAATTTTTGTATTTTTAGTAGAGATGGGGTTTTGTTATGTTGGCCAGGCTGGTCTTGAGCTTCTGACCTCAGGTGATCTGCTGGCCTCGGTCTCCCAAAGTGCTGGGATTACAGGCATGAGACATCATGACTGACTGAATTCATCTAAGTTTTGATCAAAATTTTTGCATAAATCGGACAAGAGAGAGAAATAAAGGGCATCCAGTAGGCCGGGTGTGGTGGCTCATGCCTGTCAGCACTTTGGGAAGACCAGGTCAGCGGATCACTTGAGGTCAGGAGTTCGAGACCAGCCTGACCAATACGGTGAAACTCCATGCCTGCATTTGGGCATGGTGGCGCATGCCTATAATCCCAGCTACTTGGGAGGCTAAGGCAGGTGAATTGCTCGAACCCAGTAGGCAGAGGTTGCAGTGAGCCCAGATCACGCCATTAATGGCACACGAGCCTGGGTAACAAGAGCAAAACTCTGTCTCAAAAAAAAAAAAAAAAAAAAAAAAAAAAAAAAGAGAAAAAGAAGAAAACAAAGAAATAAAGGGCATCCAAATTGGTAAAGAGGAAGTCAAACTGTCACTGTTTGCTGACGATATGATAATTTACCTTGAAAATGCTAAAGACTCCTCCAGAAAGCTCCTAAAATTGATAAAAGAATTCAGCAAAGTTTCTAGATACAAGATTAATGTACACAAATCAGATCAGTAGCTCTTCTATACACCAACAGCAACCAAAGGGAGAATCAAATCAAGAACTCAATGCCTGTTACAATAGCTGCAAAAAAAGGAAAATACTTAGGAATATACCTAACCTAGAGTTGGAAGTCCTCTACAAGGAAAACTACAACTCACTACTGAAAGAAATCATAGACAACACAAACAAATGGAAACACATCCCATGTTCATGGATGGGTAGAATCAATATTGTGAAAATGACCATACTGCCAAAAGCAATCTACAAATTCCATGCAGTCCCCATCAAAATACCACCATCATTCTTTACAGAATTAGATAAAGCAATTCTAAAATTCATATGGAACCAAAAAAGAGCCACATAGCCAAAGCAAGACTAAGCAAAAAGAACAAATCTGAAGGCATCACGCTAACTGATTTCAAACTATACTATAAGGCCATAGTCACCAAAACAGCATGGTAGTGGTATAAAAATAGGCACATAGACTGATGGAACAGAATAGAGAACCAGAAATAAACCTGATACTTACAACCAACTGATCTTGGACAAAGCAAAAGAAAACATAAAGTGGGGGAAGGACACCTTTTTCAACAAATGGTGCTGGGATCATTGGCTAGCCACATGTAGGAGAATGAAACTGGATACTGATCTCTCACCTTACACAAAAATCAACTCAAGATGGATTAAGGACTTAAACCTAAGACCTGAAACTATAAAAATTCCAGAAGATTACACCAGAAAGACTCTTTTAGATGTTGGCTCTGGCAAGGATTTCATGACTAAGAACCCAAAAACAAATGCAATCAAAACAAAGATAAACACCTGGGACCTAATTAAATGAAAGAGCTTTTGCACAGCAAGAGGAACAGTCAGCAGGGTAAACAGACAACCCACAGAGTGGGAGAAAATCTTCACAATGTATACATCCAACAAAGGACTAATATCCAGAATCTACAACAAACTCAAACAAATCTGTAAGAAAAAAAATAAACAATCCCATCAAAAAGTGGGCTAAGAACATGAATAGATAATTCTCAAAAGAAGATATACAAATGTCCAACAAATGTATGAAAAAATGCTTAAAATCACTAATGATTAGGGAAATGCAAAGTAAAAACACAATGTGATACCACCCTACTCCTGTAAGAATGGCCGTAATCAAAAAATAAAAAAGAGAGATGTTGGTGTGGATGCAGTGACCAGGGAACACTTCTACACTGCTGGTGGGAATGTAAACTAGCACAGCCATTATAGAAATCAGTGAGGAGATTCCTTGAAGAACTAAAAGAACTACCATTTGATCCAGCAATCCCACTACTGGGTATCTACCCAGAGGAAAAGAAGTCATAACTCAAAAAAGATACTTGCACGAACATGTTTATAGCAGCACAATTCACAATTGCAAAATTGTGGAACCAAGCTGAATGCACATCTGCCAACAAGTGGATAAAGAAACTGTGATATCTATATATCTATATATATATGATGGAATACTACTCAGCCATAAAAAGGAATGAATTAACAGCATTTGCAGTGACCTGGATGAGTTTGGAGACTATTAATCTAAGTGAAGTAACTCAGGAATGGAAAACCAAACATCGTATGTTTCACTGATATGTGGGAGCTAAGCTATGAGGACATAAAAGTATAAGAATGATACAGTGGACTTTGGGGACTTGGGAGGAAGGATAGGAGCAGGGTGAGGGATAAAGGACTACAAGTATGGTGCAGTGTATACTGCTCAGGTGATGGGTGCACCAGGATCTCACAAATCACCACTAAAGAACTTATTCATGTAACCAAATACCTGTACCCTAATAACTTATGGAAAAATAAAAAAATATGTTTTTGCACCAGATGATATCATAGGTCCCTTGCCAGCCTATAAATTTGTGCCTCAAACGTGATATGTCAGGTCCCTTGTCATGTGGTCTACCATGCATTCAGCATGGACTATGGACAGGAAAGGCAACAAGTAGTAGGCATGTCTAATATAATAGTAGCTTCTAATTTTATTAAAGGTGGGCTATGCCTTCTTTTATTAAAAAGTGTTGAGTGCCTGCTATATGCTACTATGCTGAGTTCTCTATGCTAACTTCTGGAAATACAACTGTCCACAAGATGGAAAACCTCTGTTCTTCACTGATCTGGCCTGGCCGCTTCATCCTTAGGTTCCTTCAAGCATATTTATTCAGTGTGTCCTTTATTTAGACTGTATACTCCCACGTCTGAGTCTTCATAATATTCCATATCCTAAAGACCCCTGCTTATAGTAATGCATGAAGCCCTACCATTTTTATTATTCCAAAAGCTGTGTAAAGCCTATTCTTTCACAAAGTGTTTTCACTCCATCCTGTATCAAAACACTTGCAATTTCTTACCAGTCCCACACTTTCTATTTGGGTATTTATCACCTTAAAATGTTCTTCCTTTTGTCTTTATCCTCTTTCCCTATCTCAGCTTACAGAATGCCCTGAGCTGATTAGAAGACTGTGTTGTTGAAAGAGTTGAAGACACAGTATTCTATATAAATATACATTTGGCTTATATTATTCCCCGTAAGTCAGACTTGAAGAAGGATTTAAATTTATTTATTTATTTATTTATTTATTATTATTATTTGAGATGGAGTCTCGCTCTGTCCCCCAGACTGGAGCGCAGTGGCGCGATCTCGGCTCACTGCAAGCTCCACCTCCCGGGATCACTCCACCTCCTGCCTCAGCCTCCTGAGTAGCTGGGACTACAGGCGCCCACCACCACGCCCAGCTTTTTTTTTTTTTTTTTTTTTTTTTTGTATTTTTTAGTAGAGACGGGATTTCACCACATTAGCCAGGATGGTCTCAATCTCTCGACTTCGTGATCCTCCCGTCTCGGCCTCCCAAAGTGCTGGGATTACAGCTGTGAGCCACAGTGCCCGGCCGGATTTAACTTTATTATACACAAATTTGCTTTTCCAGTACAGAGACTGTGCAAAGGCATTTCCTGTAGCAAAAGAAATTGGCTAAATAAACGTGATTCTCTGGTGATTCATTGAGCTGGTAAAAATCCAGGTACACTATTGTTTCTTTCTATAGGTACTTTAGCAAACCAAGTGAATAGCCCACTAGAGAAAAGTTGTCACTTTCACTGATTCATCAACACTTTTCCCAGCAATCACAGTACCTGCACCATCTGTGTTTAGTACTTTACAAAAAAAAAAAAAAAAAAAAAAAGGCTCTTTGCAACTGCCATACAAATCAGGGGCACTAACAAGGTCACACAGAAGGGAATTTCAGGACTCCAGTAAGATGTTCTACTGCATGGCAGTAAGCAATAACAGCATTCTACACAAGTTCTCCAGTATCCCAGGCTGCTCTGCCCCAGCCTAGAGCTGCTTTGGGTCCACTGGGAAATGTGTATTATGCCTGGGTTAATTTGCTGATTAATCTCTAGTCAGTGGTTTGTGCTTTCCCCAGATGGCCAATTAAAATTTACAACTGGCAGAACAGTGTCCTGTTGGCAGGCTGCTGAGGGGCTAAACCTAGAGGCAGTGACAGAAGGCATGGGCCGAGTTTTGCCTTGTTTTCCCCTCCCCTTTTCTTTATTTCTCTCTCTTGCTCTTTTTTAAGCTGCTGGATTTATTCAGAGGAAAGTGTAAGCCGGGCTTATGCGGTAAGTGTGAGATGTGGGGTGTAGTTTACAACTCTGCTGCTATTTACTCTTCAACACTCTCAGGGCCGCTCCAGTATTCCAGGCATCAACGGTTTTACCCACAGCAAATATAGCTGACAAAATCAGCCAGGGGGCACAACTGATTTAACAGCTTCTGAAATGTAATAGCCTTTTTTTTTCCCCCTGATTTGCAGTCCCCATGGATTGATGGTCTAATATCATTCACTTCCTCACAAATATATAAAACATTTACAGTTGTTTGTGTAAATCAAAGGCAAAGTGCTGTGTGTGAAGCTGATAATAAGTAATGTTGTGATATATATAAAAGATAACATACTTTTACAGCAGTAGCCCCCCAAATTAACTGCTACTTTTTACTTAGCATTCTATACAAATTGCATTGTATACACATTTGAATAAAACATACAGCAAGGAATTTAATTAAAGAAATGCAATTTGGTATTACTCTTTATTTTACAGTGAAATGTTTACCATGTGCTTCAAATACACATGAGTCATCTGGATTGGAAATTCTGAAGGAAATTTAATCGACTACCGTTGATCTTTACATAAGCCAAACATGGTAATGATGTATGGTATTATGATAGTTTTTTATTTCATTAACTGTTGATATTAGTTGCCAAAAAATAAAATAAATACATTTCTTGATACAGAAAAAACATTTTAAAGATGCACATTACATTACTGATGATAAAAATAATTTAGGGGACTCAAGTATAAGTCTCATATGAAACAAACTAGGGGATTCAAGTATAAGTCTAATATTAAATGAACAGGAAGGGAGGTGGCATTGTGTTAAATTGCCTTTATGTAAAATGCATAAAATTTTGGATATTTTGGATCCTGTTTTTACAAACAGCATGTGATACAGAATTTACATATTGGACATTGAGTCCCTATTAGACATTGAGTCCCTATTAGATAAACCTCACGTTCACACATGGCACTCTGTGAGTCATATTCACTATGCCATCTACCACAACAAATATGTAATTGTTAAATTAATTTTTATGAAATAAAATTTAAAAGTATTTAGAGACATGTTAAGTTTCTTATGGACAATGACTACATCTTGTTAAGCTTTGGTCTCAGCACCAAGAATATTACCTTGTGTATTATATATATAGTGAGCTTTCAAGAAATGTTTGGAATATTACATTAAGAAATAACCCTTCATCAAAGAGGAAAAGCTAAATTTATTCCCTGCAAGATTTTCCATGTCAACCTCCATCCAAATGAAATCTCTCAGAACATTTTTCAGAAGGGAGTCTCTCATGTGTTCTGGCATTGCATAGCTCTTGTCCACATGATCATAGGATCCTTTGTGGCAAACATCATGTATCCCAACTTTTTTGATCCTCCACAGTGTTAGCACCATTGTACCTGCTCAATAAATGTATCTTGAATTGTATTCAAAGTCCCGCCTGAATTGCTGCTATACTTTACAGAAACAACTCAATTTCATTGGTAAATTTTTCATACTATGATGCCAAACCTTGACTATGCAGGATTTCAGTTCAACTTTTAAGGGAAGTGGTATAGGCCAAAAGAATTATAAATGGGATATCTGCAGACAGGACAGAATTGCAAGATTAATATTTCATAGTTTTATATTTTTTTGTCTAATCACGTAGACTACAAATTTCTTTGAGGTTTTACCTATTAAACAAAGCACTTTTATGTAATATATTTGTTATTCTGAGATATTTGGCAGTACTTAAATCATATTTGTTCTCAGTGGATTTGGGGAGTTTATATTTAACTAGTAGCTGATGCTCTGACTCACTGGTGAGATGATAGGACCCAGATAAGAGGCAATACAGTATTACTAGTTGGAATTGATCCATGAATCATCATGTCTTAATGGACAGACTGCAGGTTAACTTCACATGTATTTATTAAACACATATTCTATTCAATGTACTGTGTTAAACACCATTGGGCATCAGATATAGTTCCAAATATCAAGAAATATGTGATCTATGAGCCAAAATAAGAGAAGGCATAATCTGATTACTGCCAAAGATCGAGTACAAAGAGCCATGTAGGACAAGTATTAGGAAATGATTGAATTTTGTCTGAAAGGATTGGGAAAGCCTTCTTGGGGAAGGTAAGCCTTATGGAATAAGCCTTATGGAATAAGAAGGGAGAAGTGAAGGGGAATTTCCGGGAAGAGGGAATTGCATGAGCAAAGGTATAAAGGTGGAAAGATCTTAATTTAGTTTAGGGAGTAAGAATTGATGAAAGGATGATAAGAATGTGTGAGTATGGGTACAAAATGAAACTGGAAAGGTCAATTGGTAAATTTGAGGTATAGAAATTTGAATTGAGTTTTTGATCAAGGCAGAGTCTTCAAATTTGTTAGGCATAGAAGGCATCCTAGTTATGTCTTCATTTAACAATAAATGAGAGATGTGGAAATCTGGCAGTCAAAAGAGAAGTCGGCACTATTACAATAAATTAAACAAGAGGTATGAGAGCGGCTGACCTAGCCATGATGGTGGGAATAGAGAAGATGATGAACAGCAGAGGTATCTGTGATGCAGAACTGACAAGACAGGATGATGATCGGGACGTTGAGGATAAGGAAGAAGGTAAAGTCAGAGATTGTCTCAAGTTTCTAGGCTAGGAGGCAAAATGGTAGGCAATGCCCTTACAAGGAAAAATATGACAATGGAAAGATTATGTTTATAGAGGAAGAGAGTCCATTGAATTTTTGATTTGTTGATTGTGAGGCATTGACAGAGTATCATTTTTTTAATATATATAATATATTGTTAGAAATACAGGTCTGCAATTGGAAGTGAGTTAAAGACTAGTGTTGTGTGCTGGGCACAGTGGCTCATGCCTATAATCCCAGCACTTCGGGAGGCCGAAGTGGCAGGTCACCTGAGGTCGGGAGTTCGAGACCAGCCTGACCAACATGGAAAAACCCCGTCTCTACTAAAAATACACAATTAGCCAGGCGTGGTGGCGCATGCCTGTAATCCCAGCTATTCAGGAGGCTGAGGCAGGAGAATTGCTTGAACCCGGGAGATGGAGGTTGCAGTGAGCCAAGATCTTGCCATTGAACTCCAGCCTGGGCAACAAGAGTGAAACTCCGTCTCAAAAAAAAAAAAAAAAAAAAAAAAAAAAAAAGAAGACTAGTGTTGTGGATTTGTTGGTTACCTGTGTAATGCTGTGTGTAATGTGTCACCTGAAGTCGTAGGGATGGATAATATTGTCACTGGTCAGCTGACAGTACACACTGACTTCACCACACAGATTATTAAAGTATTAGATTACTTCTCTATGGAGTGGTAAATATAGCTGTCCCAAGTTCTCCAACGTAACCTCTCCCTGAGCCATCCTGGCACCTCTAGAGAGATCCTGTGACCACTGCAGCAAAAAGACAATTAGAAAGTTAGCATCTGCCCAGCATAAGGCCACCAGCACACTGGGGCAATGCTGGGGCTTTGCCTGTTCTCAGTGGTTGATGCCATTTTTAAATATATATATTTTTGGTCATTCTTACCCACAGAAGGACTATATAGCAAGAATAGAAGCAAGCTGAGGTGTATGCCACATGACATGACAGGTAGGAAGAAGTGCTCACAAGGGACATAAGCCTTTCTCATCCTTGTACCTACCATATTCTTTAAGTTAGTTGCCACGGTGGGACATATAATGAGATAAATGAAAAAGACATTATATAATAGAGTTTTTATTGTGTGATGATATAGTTCAATAATAAGATGGCATATGCAAAGATGATCAGTATAAACTTTTAATTCTTTTCTTATATTTTAATTGGCACATAATTTGGTGAAAAGCATTCATGTGAGGCAAAGGGTTGTGAATAGAAATGTATTATACACAAATTTACAAAGTTTTATTCTATATAATCCTGCAAAACTTAACTTATACAATCTTCTGAACCGAAGGGAATTGAATTTCCCTGAAATTATTACGCCCACTGCAACACACAATGTTTCATTAATATGTCCACATTTTCTTCTTTAAAATTATACCTACATTTGGGAAAACTTAAAGGTACATAATCTAGAAAAATGCAAAACAGGGAGTGCACATTGAATTTATACCAGAAACAATCGCTTTTGACTATTGGATCATGAATATCTTACCTACAAGCTTCACATATCCTTGTGACTATATTTGAGCGAACTGTAAATTCTTAGATCTCAGACATTTCCCTGATTTTTCTTTTTGTTAGGTAGAATAGAATGTAACAGATCATTCTAAGGCAAGATTGTGGGAGTTTTCCAGTTGAAAGGTCATGTAGCAAAATCAGTGTGCTAGCTGTAATCTTATCATGCCTTTCTCAGCATGGGAGAAATTTAAGTATTCATGATATTGTAATTACACATACTGATCATGTTTCACTAATGACCCTGGACGAGAGTTAGAAAGGTATGTTTTTCCCCTCATCACAAGAAAAAAATATTACTTATTCTAATTATTTGCTATTGAATTTATATTATACAATTTTTATAAATACTTTAATTTGATCTGACAATTAATTGGTCCTACAAATGCCATTCTTTCCTTTCATCATCTGCTTTCAGAGAGAACAATTTTGAAGACATATTTCTAAGTTATTATCCAGTGAATTACAGTGAATAAGCCTTACGTAAATAATAAAAATGTAAATATTAGATCTATGCCCTAATAAGAGGTGGGTCAGAGTACTTTAAGATATTACAGGGGGAAGCCCAGCTTATTGTCACTATTTTCATTCTTTTAATTGTATATTCTTAATTGAACACTTAAGCAATGTAGAGTAGGGTGAGCCCATAGCTACTTTTTGCATAAACATATGTATGATTATTTAATCAAATGTCAAATCAACCCTTGCCTGTTTTACAGTGACCTGCAACACTTTCTAGCAAGGATTTTCAAAACTGCCAGTTCAGTAGCAAGCAATATTGGTATATCTACCCCTGGTGCTTTTGGTAGTCAACACAATTCACATTCCTCTCCAGAATAGGCACAGACCTACTGAGGCATTTGGTGCATTTAATGAGATTTTTACATGAAAATATTTTTATTTTACCTTAATTAGGCAATTAAAATAAAATAATGAACTCCTAACAGCTAGATGGGTCAAACACAAGTTAAAAGAAGGCCTTTTGCTGTGTTTCATTCTTTTAGTCGAATATAGGGAAGAATAAAATGTAGAACAAATAAAATATTTATTATTAGGACAATGAATTATTATTTGAAAATCCAAATGACATGAAGCAATTATAACCTTGGTGAAGAAATAGCTACTCATTTGCAAACTCATGTTATATGCCTGAACACTGCACTTTGGGAGATGATATAGAGACAGATAAGTTGTAGGATGGCTCTGTATGAGCTGAGATCCTCCAATGATGCAACTACATGGGACCAAATTAATGTAGGTAACGCCTGAAGAAGATAAAGGTCATAACTGATGAGATTGCATGACTATATGCAAAATAAGTAAGCTAATAAATAAAACTAGAGAGACAGAAAGTAGGAAAAGAAATAAAAAAGAATGAACAAATGAAAGGACGAAAACAACTTTTAAAATAATTTTTAAGTGTAACATCCAGGCAATTTTCCTTTCTAGAGGATGAGCAGAACTTTGAAAATGCAAAGCCACGATGTCTGTTGAAAAGTTCAGGCATATTAACTGTTGCCCAAATTTTAGTGCCTGTTTGCAGAATCTGTGACACTGAGTGTAAGTGAAAGGGGCTGGTTGAAAGAAGATCACTTTAAATTAATATGTATGCATTATAGTGATATTTAATGTTTATGCATTATTATTCATTTTGTTAGTTATGTATAGTTTACTTATTCATTTATTCACTAAATCTTGTATTATCTAACAGAGGAAACACATAGCAGTGAATAAAACAGACATGCCCTTACTGTCACAGAGCCTATATTGTAGTTGGCAGGGAACAGACCATAAACAAATATATATGAAATAATTATAATGGTTATTAGTTCTATGGAGAAAAATATGGCAGGAAGTTAGGTTAGGGAATGCCCTAGAAGAAGCATTGCAGTTTAAAATAGGAATATCAGGAAAAGTCTCATTAAGATGGTAACTTACAACCAAATACAGAAGACAGGTGAGGGAGTAAGCTTTATGGGAAGGCAGAGAAGTCCACACATGGGCCTGGCATGTTTAAGGAAAAGGAAGAGGTCAGTGTGCTGGCATTATGGTAAGGAAGAAGGGAAGTAACAGAAAATATGGTCTAAGAGGTCAGAGAGGATTGCGTGGAGCCTTTTAGACTAGTGAAAGATGAATTTTTTGCTTTGTTTCTTTGTTTGTGTATTTTTGGTTTACTTGGAGATGCTGTTGTGGTTGTGAGCAAAGTGACAAGGAGACAAGAGCAGAAGTAGGGTCATCTTCTAGGAGGCTATAAAATCCAAGCCAGAGGTGGTTTGATGATAGTCATAAAAGGAGAATGATTTGGTTGGCTAATGATCTACTTGAAAGGTGGAGCTGGAAACATGGGCTGATGAATTGCATGTGGGTTTCAAGAGAGAGAAAGAAGGGAAAACTTACTCCAAGGCTTGGACCCTGAGTAACTTGAATGGAGTCACTATTTTCCAACATGAGCCAAGATTGCTGGAGAAGTAGGATTGGAGTGAGAGGTGAACAGGATTTGAATATATTCAAATTTAAGATATCTTAAGATGTTGAGTAGGTGGCTAAATCTATGGATTTGGAATTTAAGAGAGGTGGGAATTGGTAACACATTTGGAAGTAGTGAGTACAGAATTGTAATTAAAACCACAGACTGGATGAGCTTCACCCTTGACATGAGTGGAGATTAAGAAGAGGGAAGTTTGAGGGCTGAGCTTTGAGGGTTTTCAATGCATAGAAGCTGGATAGAAAATGAGGAAAAAAATAACAGAAGAAATTGAGAAGTAGTGACCAATGAGGTGGGATAAAGATCAAGAAGATGTGTTTTGGAAGCTAAGTGAAACAAACATTCTCAAAGTGAAGAAGTAAACAACTGTATCAAATACTACAGATATGTCAAGTAAGGATTGAAAATTAATCACAGATCCTTGTATTTATGGATACCCTTTGGAATTCTGAACTAGAATGGAAGCATCAGTTTTATCTAATGTCATATTGGAACAAAAGCAATACCAAGTTTGTTCAGTACACTTTCTATATGGGACACAGTGATCAGAATGACTAGCTGATGTGAACCTGAGTAAATTTTCACCTGCACAAAAAATAAAATGAAGAGTCCTTCATATAGGACAGTGATACAAAGAGAATCTGAAGGTTCATGGTTTTCTAAAAATAATTTGAAATGAAGTTTCACTTTTTCAATGGTTGCTATTCTGCGTAATTTAATGATAATGTGAGGAAATGGAAAGGCCCCAAGAGAAGTTGTCATATACTTGGGAGGTACCATAGATTCACACCATGTGTTGAAGTTCTTCTATCACAGGTCAGCGTGAGCTGCACCTTCGGATCCTCTTCTTTCTTGAACCATGTTGCAAGGGGGAGGCGTGTGCTAGGAAACACATCCCGAGGGAGCTCCGGCAACGGAGAGTCTGCCTACTAGGTCTCAAGCGCACCTTT
The DNA here is from genome assembly GCF_024542745.1 of Macaca thibetana thibetana. NCBI lineage: Eukaryota > Metazoa > Chordata > Mammalia > Primates > Cercopithecidae > Macaca > Macaca thibetana. Next base: position 86,199,701 of record NC_065589.1, on the reverse strand, counting down.
ATGGGAAAAGAAATTCTAGTGTTGGGTAGTGAAATTTGTGAGACTTCATAGTCTATTTTTATAATGAATTTTCATAAATAAGCAAAAACATGTTTCCGTGAGGAAGAGAAGCGAAGGTTAGTGACTAGAAGCAAAAACAATGGTTTGGTAAGAATTTTACGTGTATCTCAAAGAAAATAAAGTCATTCTTGCAGCAGTTTCAAAAACTTACCAGCTGTGGGAAAAAATTGTATGTAACAAATGCATTACATATAACATTATCTAAATGTAATAAAAGTGAAGCCATCACTCACTTGGTAAATATTTTTATTGGGGATCTACTATATTCTGGATCATTTTGCTAGCACACAGAAAACGTGCTTTCAGAAGATTTATAATGAGAGTTCCCATTAAACTTAGTTTCATTTGATATGTCAAGGAACATTATCTGTCTAAAGTAGACTGCATGTTTGGTGAGGCATTGCCACATTCACAAGAGTCTCTGTCCCTGTGATAAACTGCAATATAAAGCTGATTCCTAAAGCCTGGAGATGAGAAAGAGTTTTACCTCTCTTCCACACAAAGCACAGGACTTTCCTGCCAGTAGAAGAGAGCAAGCGGCTCTGCAGAGCAGGCTTTGCCTAACTCACCCACTTGACTGCACAAATGGAGAAAGTGGGAGAGTGAGTATTCATGGCAGGAAGAAGAGAGAGGATACTGTACAGACACTGACCTTTAAGGCACATTAACGCTCACATAACAAGTGGCCCAGTTAATGTCCTGGCTCTGAACAACCAGATTAACAGCTCTTCCTCCCTGGTCTGGGGATGAGGAGACCAGTCAAAGCACTCTTTCCAAAGACCTTAGTTTTCTCATATATATAATGAAGCAGTTATTATGAAATTCTCAGATACCATCCAGCCTAAAATTCCACGTGGCATAAAAACAGAATTTTGAAAATAATATGTAAATTAACACTTTTAAATCCTGCATTTTATAAGGATTGGCATATATTTGCTTCTCAAGCTGTGTTGAGTAGAATCAGCTTCAGCTGGAAATTGTTAGAAATAGAGTCTTCAGGTCTTACCCCTGGTGAACTGAACCGGGATCTGCATTTTAACATGAGCCCCATTTTATACGCATATCTAAGGCCACATTCAGACCAATCTTTGAGTAGCAAGTTTATAGAGATAAAACCACAAGACACGTTAAATTTCAAAAATAGTGGGTTACACCTAAGACAATTACAAATGGGCAGCAGCTCTCTTTACCATTCTTTGAGGATTCTATTTACTATAGAGTATTACAATGTAACTAATTAATAGAAAATCTGTCTAATGACATCTGGGATTGTCATTTCCCATTCGGTTAAGAAAAGAAAGGAAAAATGCCTACTTGGTACTTGTCTTCTACATATATATTGAAATTGTATTTAAACTTACAGTATCGTCTAGTTACACCTCCCTGATTCCCTTGGTTGTGCTACTTTGAGATTTGTCAAAATGTTTGCCTGACTATTCTGAGTTTTCTCCCAAGGACTATTTTGGAAAGGAGTTTCTAAAGTTATCAGGAACTTATATGAAGTTGTTTAAAGATCATTGAAAATCAATGGCTTTGAAATCAACTACGTATCTTGGCTTATTCTAAAAACTATAAAAGAAATTACAAAAATATAACTGTTGTACATGTCTATCAACATACTTACTGTCAAATTTTCTTCTTCCTCATTCAAAAGTATAACTTAATTTTATTTGGATGAAATTAAATAAATCTGATATCAAATTTAAATCATACAATTATTTTGGTATAATTTCAAGACCATTATTAATCATAGAGAAATACGAAAAATTATTAAAATACTTTAGTATGAGTTGTTCTTAAATGTAGAAAGCATTTTATCCTGTAATACAAAGAAGGAAAGTTTAAGAAAATACCTAGAGGGAAATGGCACACCGTTACTGCAATCCAAGGAGCACTGATAACTAACAGTTAACAGTATTTTTAGTTGTAAATACAGAAAGCCTAATCAGTGTAATTTTACAAAAAGAAAACTCTCATTGTCTTAAGTGACTGAAAAATACAGAGATAGTCTGGCTTTCAGTGATTCTGGACCCAATGGCTCCAGGTTTTTGATCAAGACTTATTTCTTTCCATTCATTTCCTCCTCTCTACAGGACTCCAACCGCAGCAAACTCCCCTCTTGACATCACATTGGCTGACAGTAGCTTTCAACTCTAGGTGCTTTCTTGATTTACTTCAGCAAAGAAAAAATACAATGCTTTTGTCCCAATATTTTTAGCAAAATTCTGAAACTTAGTGTGATTGAACCAACTTAGGACCCGTGCTCACTTCTAAAGCAATAACTCAACCAGGGGGTTGAAATATACTGATTAATCTAGTCTTAGAGAAGCCTACATGCTTGATCTGAGGAAGGCGTGAACTTACCTAGAAGCACATAAATATCTCATTGGAAATAAAGGTTCCTGGTGACAGAAAAAAGGGAAGTGCATGCTGAAACAGCAACCAACATTCACTCTACCTGGCCTGGTAGCTAGCTTTTCCTGATGGGAAAGTAAACAAGCGAAATTTCATTTGGTGGTAGGTGTATTTTCATATTTGCATTAAAAATACCCTAAGGGAAAAATGTAAGGACATTCTGGAGGTAAGATATAAGATGACAGACAGAAAGAGAGCTAAAGAGTTCCTAAAATCTAAAATCAAACTTGGTTCAGAAATACGGGAAGCACCCTTACTTATTTGAAAAATAAATTTAATTATACAAATACTTTGACTTAAAAAATAAAATACTTCATATTGTGTGGGTGCTGTTATCCTTCTAAAACAAAGACACAATCCCAGTTTTCCTCTGATCAGAAATATTTCGTGATGACCCATTGCTTATAGGGTGAAATCTAAATTCCTAAACAAGTGAGTTTCCACACAATCTATCTCTAATATTTCGATCTTTAGTTTCTTCAATTCATTCTGCCCTTCCCCACCTCACATTCTTGTCTCTGTGAATTCTGCACTTTTGTCCTTCCCAGACCCACCGATCATTTTCATAAGTTCTTGCCTTTACTTATCTGTGTCTTTACCTGGGACACCTCTCCTCTATTTAGTCTCAGACCTTACCCCATGCTTCTGATTCTATGAGGCAGAAGGCCCCTTTCTGCTTTTGTGCCGTTGTTATTGTACTTATCCCGTTCACAGTGTTATTACTGGTTGCATCTTATTTTACTGTAAACTAATTGAAGGTTGTGAAAATGTTTTATTCAGCTTTGTGTAGTCAGAACCCAAGACAATAGTCTTTCACTAAATGTATATAGTCAGTTCAATTTTAAGGCACTCAAAGATAACAGGAAACGCTGCATTCAAGAAAGCATTTTTTTTTAAACATCAGGGATTATAAGTTCAAATTACTGGTTTAACACAAATCATTGTAGATAAATAGGTAGATATTTGGTTAGATTTTTTTAAAGGAAATATTTTTGTTTTCAAATTTTACTGTTATATTAAATGTTTTTCCAAAAATGTCATATACTAGGAAGTTTCTTTGTTAAGGTAGATGATATAGGAGGAGTAATTTCTAGAATTAGCATATTATTGAATTTGTTAAACATCTAGTTGCTTATCAGTCAGGCAAAAGAGTTATATTATAAAAAAGAAATATGTGAATGATGCATGTGTAGTTTTATGGGAAATTGCCAGCGATTTTGGGAAATACTATATATACAGTATTGGAGTTCAATGTAACATATAATCACAGTTTACTTGTCAGGTGTCTACCTCTAGTCTTGGTAAGTAATACAAGATACAAGTAGAAAGAACCATAATGGGGTCAGACATTATTATTCGGGAGAATGGGATTCAAGTTATAACCAGGATATTCAATCTACCCTCTGAGCATCAGTGTCCCAATTTATGAAATGAAAGCATTCCAAGAAAAGCCAATAAATTTTGTTCTCTGAGGTTTTGAAGCAACTTACTGAAACCTAAAACTTTGGGTAATTTGTTTTCCCTTCCAAAGCTATCATCTCATGTCATTAAAAATATTTTTCAGTGATATTGGCAGCATTCAATATATTTCAGATCATTTTTATAATTTTTTTTAGAGGAGAACATAAAATTAATATATACTTAATAATGAAACAATCTTAATTTTGTGTGTGTGGTTTTTGTTTTGGAAACTAGTGAACAATTACTCCTAATTTAATAAATAAAGTGTTTACTATGGTTTGGACACAAAACTAAGGTGAGAATACAATTTGTGAGTCTTTTAAAAAGATGATACATTTTTAAAGAAGGCATATCTGGCTGGGCATGGTGACTCACTCCTGTAATCCCAGCACTTTGGGAGGCCGAGGCGGGTGGATCACGAGGTCAGGAGATTGAGACCATCCTGGCCAACATGGTGAAACCCTGTCTTTACTGTAAAATACAAAAAAATAGCTAGACGTGGTGGCCTGTGCCTGTAATCCTAGCTACTCAGGAGGCTGAGGCAGGAGAATCACTTGAACCAGGGAGTCGGATGTTGCAGTGAGCCGAGATCCTGCCACTGCACTTCAGCCTGGCAACAGAGTGAGATTCTGTCTCAACACAAAACAGACAGACAAAAAGTCATATCTAACAGCAATTCAAGCATTTGAACAAGCATTCATATCTAACATAGCGATTCAAGCATTTGAGCATAATTTCAGCAAGTATATAGCCTTCAAAAAGTTTTACTGCTAAGAGCAAGAAAGATATGGTTTGTTGAAAAATTAATTGACCTAATTCCCTGAGACTGAGGAAATATGAATATGGTTAAGAACAAAAGCTAAGTCAGCTGTGAGTTTAAATCTAAAATCTATTAAAAAGAAATAGTCATAGAGTTGTTATGAGGATTGAACAATATACATTCATTACAAAACACAATGCCTAGAATAGTCAGCCTTCAACAATTTATTGTTGTTGTTGTTGTTGTTTTTGTTGTTGTTGAGATGAAGTCTCAGCCTGTCACCCAAGCTGGAGTGCAATGACTCTATCTTGGCTCACTGCAACCTCCGCCTCCCGGGTTCAAGTGATTCTCCTGCCTCAGCCTCCTGATTAGCTGGGATTACAGGTGCCCACCATCATGCCTGACTAATTTTTGTATTTTTAGTAGAGATGTGGTTTCACTATGTTGGCCAGATTGGTCTTGAACTCCTGGCCTCAGGTGATCCGCCCGCCTTGGCCTCCCAAAGTGCTGGGATTACAGGCATGAGCCACCACACCCAGCCTCAACAAATGTTTTCTATTAATTATTATTACCTAATAATACTCACATAATCAGATAATATGTCAAGTTGTTACAGTTTGTTAAAGATGTTAATATGTTCATTTAATCACATAAATATTCATAAGTGGTTTATTGAAACCATATAGATCAAGAAGTGAAAAATTGAAGCTGTATAAAATTCAGTGGTGTGGTCATGCCTAAACAAAATAAAAATTGTGCCTTTCAATGAAAACTTATTCTTCACTAATAGGGATGTGCTTTGAGAATTGAAAAAAGGACTAGCAGGGTCTAGCTTTTTAAGGAAGATAAAAACTTAGCTTATGAGATATATTTAATTATATATTGTTTCACGATTCTTCAAAAACTGCCACATCTGTTGTTTCACATCATCCTCATAACAATGTTGTGTAGTAATCAGAGTAGGCTTAAAATCTACCTTTAACAATGGAAGAAATTGACACTTCGGGAGAATGTGACTTATCTAATGTTCAACGACTGGAATGGGGTGTAGGCAGATGGTCTTTGTCCTTTCGCTGGGTTCTCTCCCATCAGTCCATCTTCACTGGGAAGAGATACTCAGTAAATTATCCTGGATGACTGACATAAATATATATATATATATTTTTTAAGAAATTTTAAAATTACAGGTTATCAAACATAGTAAAAAAATCTCTAAGCTGTTTTAGAACATAAATGTACTCTACATTACTTGTCTGGTTTAGTGTCTTCAGTTGGCTAGAGTTGAGTTGGCTATGGTCCAATCTCAAAATGTTATTCTTCTTATGAGAGGCTGGGATAATCAGGCAATGAGGGCGAGCAACAGCACAATCTACTTATGGTACTTTGTGGTGCTTAGAGATAAGAGTCACTACAACTCCCAAAGTATCATAAGCTTTGACTTCTGTAAATGCGAAGGGACCTTGCATAAGGCATTTCTAAGAGATTAACTTGATTTTCTAAGTGAGAAATGGAACCTCAGAAGCAATAAAACTATGGAACTGTTGAGGTTTGTTCTTAATCCAAATCAATAATTTAATCCTCATATAGGTTTAAGAATCAATGTTTTATTTTATTTTTAATATAAAAATCAATCTTTTGAGACGAACATAACCTTTACATGAATATTTTTATCTCCTGAATTACTGTCAAATAAAGTATCTTTGTTATCTGTAAAAGAAGATGTGAATCCTAGGTGAATGGCAAACTGATACTAAAAATCCATGGCTTCCAGTTTGCTCAAGACATGCAAATGGGAAACTGATTATAATGTATAACTAGGTTAAATAATTACATGATCATTTGCGAGGGTGCCACAATTCTTCAAAGTCTGTATTGGGAGCAGTGAAAGAAAAAGAGACTTATGTGCACTATATAGAGAGAATAGCTAAAGAAAGTCTATCAGCACCATAGGAAAGGTTAAAAAAAAAAAAAGAAAAGAAAAATGAAAGTCTAAAGTGGACATAAAGCATATATGATATTACAAAGAATGGGTTATTGCAGTAAGGGTAAGATGAAAATGAGAAGTGTGATAAAAGGGTTAAGCATTGAGGTTATGGAATTTGGCTAACGTTTGAATCCTGGCTCTATCACTCACATCTTGAGCAAATTAATCTCTCTGAATTTCACCTTCAACTAAAAATGAAGCAGTAATTTTACTCTCACATAGAGTTTTTTGAAAATTAAAAAGGATAATATAAATAAAGTGTTGTGCATAGTTCTTGGCACATAGCAAATACTCAATGAAAATTATCATATTATTATAATATAATATATACTATTATTATCTTTTAGATTATCTGTTTTTAATCTCAAATAGAATTTCGAAGATTTTGAACATGAGAAGCAGAATAAAATAATATTCCCTAAATATATAGTTTGAAATTAACATTGTGAACTGGTGCATGTCCGCAATGCCCTTCCTTTCAAGTTAAAACAACAATAAAAACAATTAAGACTTAGTGAGTGAACAGAATCTCCTTTCAGACAATCTCGCCAATTCAGTAAAACTCTAGTAATGTAATTTTAATTTAGAAGGCCTTTTTCTATATTGCTTCTAAGGCAAAAATCAATTCAGAAAACTGATATTCAAATTTTACTCAAATTAATGATTTAAAAAATTCGTTATTCTATTAAAGTCAACATTTATTTCCTGAAGGCCTATGAAATGTCCATAATGTAAAGTAATCTTATTCATCAGACCTTATTAAACCCATAATACTTTTTTTGGCATAAAATCCAGATCCTGCACAAAAAACCCATCATACTTTAAATCCCTGCAAAACACTATACAACAATAGTATTCATTAGAAATAGCACAGATTTGTCTATTAAGTGTTAAGCATCATTTTACTCTGCTTTTGTTCCTCTAGAGTAGATATGAAAAGTTAGAGTTTAGTTACTTCAGGGAATAAGATCAGTACAGAAAATAAACACATCTTAGTTACTACCCTCAACCTGGCACACAGCTTGGCAACAAATGCTTTTCTAAAAGACAGTAAGAAGAAAAAGTAGTCCAAATCACACTCACACAGCAAAGGTGAGACAGTCACCTTCCCTAGAGTCAATTGCTCATGCTCAGATTATATGAACCACAGGATTGATTTCTATGCAGTCAAATGAAAAGCAAACTCTCCGTCACCCAGGATTTTCATAGTGACAGGAGACACTTGGCTCTGATTTTGAAAAAAAGTGGATGCGAGCAGAGCATTTTCTTTTGTTGAATATATATACATATTAAAACAAAGGGAACTATAATGTCATTCAAGGCATTAAAAAAAGACCCTAACATTTATTTTTCTTTGATATTCTGCCAGTCAGTTGTTTGAGCAATCTTTCTGAGACGAAAGTTCTTTAGAAAACAACAAACCGCGATAGTTCTCTCTGTTAACCTAGAAGTTAACATAACTATGCCCACGGCCCATTTAACTTAACGGCTTGCCTGTCCTGGAATTGCAGATAGGGCTTGCAATAATCATGTTATGCCAGAGTGCTGTGGACCAATTCTTTATCAATTGTTGGGAAATAAGTCAATCCCAAACACTCAGCTCCTCAAATGAAATGACAAAATGTTAAAGAAGATGATTGTACTCCTGAATTGCAGAATCATAAAGGGAAACCTGATTAGGTCATCTGCTGTGACATGCAGAATGTTAATGAAGTTGGGGACTTAACATCTTGATAAGGGTGAGAGGTGCTTTTCAGCATTAAACAAAGCAAAACTAAAGCTGCCTGAAAGCTTGCTTTGTAGTTTCACACCAGAGTCCCTATTTTACAAGCAATAGGCAGGAAAGACCACAGCACTCTGTGTGATGTGAAAATATTACCTACCTAGATTTGGAGTGGACGTTATAAGCCAGTTTCTTTTTGTCTAAAATGTAATAGAAAAGCTATACATCTAACAATAAAAAAGGAATTACATTTTGGTGAGGGAATAGTAAAGGTTTCCAGCACTTTCACAGGCCAACCAAATGTCGTCTTCTGCCATGTAAATGCAGTAAAAGGATATCTGCATTAAATTACAGGATTTATAGTCGGCAGAAAAATGAAACCACGTAAAGATCATTTTTGCATTAAAATTTGGTTTTCTCTGCTAGTATATATTTTAAAAATATAGGTGCTTTTTACTAATGAAGTACATCAAAGCATATTATGTTCTGCATTTTGTGAGAACTAGGCAATTTATAAATGCGATTCACATTTAATTAGTAGTCATTTCTTCTCCATAAGCATATTTACTCGGATCTCTTGTTCCTACGGCAACCCAGTGAGTACTACAGCTACGAGAACAGCCTAGACTAACCTAAAAAAGGATGGAGATTAATGAGCAAGCTCAATATTAAGACTATAATGCTCTAAGACCAAGCTCTAAGATTGGTGAGGGGAGGATTACAAAGAAAGCTCAAATAAGAATCTCTTATTTCAAGGAAGCTATTTATATAGCAGCACAGATTTTATTTATTCAAGAGTGCCTATAGTATACAGTGAGTACAAGAGATGACTCATTTAGTGCTAAGTTCTGCTTAATTGGCTAACTACGCAGGTACGGTGTCACACATATACATGCATATATACATACATGTATATAATTATAATCCGCTTAACACACTTATCAAGGGACTATATAAACAACATTACAAGGAGTTGTGCTTATGGATGTTTCCCTTAAATACTGCACTTGTTTAAAAATAGACAGTCTTTAAAATTAGCTTTGATATAAGATGATGTCATTAAACATTTAATGAAAAATGATCTTAAACCTGAATGTTTATGTTATTTTAGCATAATTCTCTGATCAACTTCTTATTCCAGTTGCAATACTCAGCCATTATTAAAGGGTTGACTTGAAAATAAATAACAAAAGCAATATTAAGGGTAACAGAACAAAAATAAATGGGTCACAAAAATTTTGCAGGTTCCCCTTAAAATTCTTCTTACAAGTGACATTTCTTAATTTAAAATTTAGATGAGAAAGGTAGGGATAAGGAATTGAGACCTAAATATGTTTCTTTACAAAAAGTTATATAATTTTACATTTTCTTTTAGAGACAAATTAGAAATAATTAAAAATCTTTTAAACTTTAGGGGAAAAAAGCCATAACAACAACAAAAAGCAAACTCCTGGAATCAGACTAATTTTGCTTTGCACATTGCAGACGGGAGACAATAATGACTGCACGCTATTTGTCCTAAAATGTCTCATCTCAAAACAATATGTGGGAGAGATAATGAATATCAGGAAGGACAAATTAGAAATTATATAATCCTTGTTATCGAATCTTGCTTAGTAAAAATGACAGGCTCTCTTCAGAGCTGGGTAGTCCATTTTCACTACAACAACGTAGAGGCAACAGCATCCTTATCAAGCCTCTAAATTATCCTGCTTAGTGGCAAGAAGTAAAAATGATTCCTTCTGACCTTTCTACATTGCTTCGTTAACTCTAACTTGCAAGCAACAAGTAAAAATGAGAAGCTTTTGCAGCTCCCTCTGATATAACTGATTAAAAGAAGTGGCTGCTCATATCTGTTCAGGAGACTGGGTACCTCTCATGTGCTAAACCTGGTCAAATTCAGTGTGTGGTCTGAAATCCCTCCCATACATTCGCTAATGCTCAGTTTGGTTTAACCAGGGCATTTTAATTTGTTTCCTTTTTTTGATTCTTACAGATGTGAAACAGTTTGCATACCTTCTGCTGAGTTTCAGACAATAGTAAAATTATTTTATGTGGCTTCATAAATTTAAAGAATGGAACTATTTTATAAGGATTAATCTGTGCAAATACTGACAGTAAGCCAATTCTGTTGTCTCAAATCCAGCTGTATAATATAATATCAATCCCTTTTTAAAAATACAAAATAGCTCCTACCTATAATTTTTCTTTGTGAAAATGCGCCTTTACCAGCAACGATTGTCTATGCAGTGAATTAATTATACTGGACAATTAAATCACAAGGCATTTCTCTCCCAGATAATCTGTGAATTTGAGTTCAGAATTTCTATAGGTACTTTTGTTCCTGTATGGAGAGTATGTTAATACCAAAGAACACAGCAACTTAAATGCCATTGCCTGGGTTTTATGAAAAAGCAATACAGGAGAGTAAATAGGGCAGATACCAACAACAAAGAACCCGCCCCCCCCCCCACCACCCACTTTGAATCAAACAATAAATGCAAATAGAAGAACTAAACCAGAGCAGAGAGGTAGGGGGGTGAACACTGTGCTCCCAGCATTTCTTCCTGAAAATGCTCACCAGCCTGTTTTAGGCAAGAATATTCTGCTACGTTTAAAAATATATATATATCATAATTGGCCATCAGTGAGTCCTCTTCGCTCAGCTTCCCAGGTAGAATTAAAACGCAGTCCCAGAGGCACCAGGACATGAAAACTGAGCCCTCTCACCGCAGATAATCAGCACAGAAGAGCAGCTAACTTCTTAAATAACCACAATTAAATTGCACACACTCTTCTCCCTTCCTGGTTTTCAAACGTAGGGTTATTTATCAGAGAAGAAAAACTGGAGGCTGCATCTTTAGAAGGCAGCCAGGCACTTCTAACCTAATTAGCGTTAGTCACCTCTGAAAATAAATCCCCTGAATCCTGCAGCTCCAAAGTCATCCCCGCCCCCTCTACTCCTCCATACACACAAGCACCTGGTCAGAACTGAGCAGCCCGACAGGAACCTTCCTGCCCTGACCCCCAGCAAACAGCTCTAAGAGGGATTTGCCACGACCTTCCAGGAAATCAGGTAAAACAACAACACGGGGTGATGCAAGCGATGTGCTTTTTCTGTGTTCAAACTTCATGCCTACGCCACCACAAAATACAGCCCGGAAGCTGCTCCAGCCCGGAAGGCTCCCTGCTCAAACAGAAGGCACAGAAAAGAATGGAGATTTGCAGGTCTGATAATGAGCCAGTTAATGACATAAATGATACCTCAAGAACCTCACTAAACCATCCAGGTCCTACAATTTAATCTGTAATAAATACTCCTGCATCATTGCGAGATGGCTGCTCATAATGGCAAATGAAATATGCTGGTATGATAGGTACAATAAATCTGGATTTTCCTATGGTTCCCTCAGGCTAGAACAATATGTAACCACAGTGCGCACTGTCAGGATGAGCAGATCTCAAAGCCATCATAAAATCTAAATGGGGACTAATTAGGAGGCCCTTCCCTTCCAGAGTTACTATTTCTATTGACATTTTCCATGCATGAGCCCCTCCATAACATCATAAGTCACCAAGATAAGAACTCCCTAGATTATAGGGGAAAAGCTTTAATGGAGAAGTTGAACTCAAAGGCGATGCATAAATTTCCCTTTTGATACGATGGGAAGTCTGTGTTCAGTACTTTCTTTACAAACTTTCAAGCCATGAACGCGGTACTTTTTAATCCCTCTGCACACTTTCTTCCTGCCTGGCCCATCCCCGTCTCTCTGCACCGGGGCGTGTGAGTGTCAGGTGGTGCCCAGGGAGGATATTAAAAGAGTGGGCTGCTCGTAAAACTGATGGCTGGGGGTCAGGAGAGTGTCAGGGGCTGCACTTGGCAAGTTGGGTTCTGGGCCAAGGCCTTTTGCCTTGAAGGTTGAAACTTCCCTAAAGGTCACTGAAAATTAGACTTTCCTAAGGCTATTCCAAACAGGAATGGGGCAGATTTCCCTAAGCCAGCCCTTTCTGTGCTGCAGAGTGAATTAAGTATTTTGATACTAGGGTCCCACAGGTCCTTGAGAAAAGGTAAGGGGGTTTATATAGACCAGCATATGTGTGTCTGTGTGTGTGACCTTTGAGTTTGGCTGTGGTGGGAATGAGACATCCAGGGCCCCTGAAGTAGAAAGGTGGTGGAGAGAAAGCAGGACATTCGTGTCTGAAAAACTTTGTTTTGTTGTCTACCAATGATAGGACAAGTTGTTTAACTTTTCTGAGAAAGAAAGTCTTCATTTAAAAGAGGGAATAAAAATAACGAATCCCAAAAAGATATTGTGCAGGTAGGTACCTATATATGTAGGTAATTTGAAAAATAGCCATCAATCCTATTACTTTTGAAATTATTTTTTCATTTCAAAGAAATACAATTAGGAAAATGCCATGAAAAGGGGATGTGCCACCAAATATTCCTATGTCTCAAAATTTGTTTTATAAAATAGGAAAATCAGATTGTTGGGGATGAGTTGTTTTATGAAACAATCATCTTATACTAAAAAGGCATCTTCCTGTTCCTAGTTTAATTACTCGCAAGCATTATCTTGCTTTTGTATTTGTTATAGTATGTTTGGTTACTGAATGGAAGGCTGAGTAATGAGTGCAGAGCAAAGGCAGTGACACTGAACTGCTCCTTAGCAAGGCAGCACTACGGGGCTCTGTTAGCAGTCTTCTAACAGTCAAGGCTTGGGGTTCTCACTGTCCTCAAACACTTTCTAATCCATAGTGAGTATCAGTGACAACCAGGGCCATGTACATCTGTGCATAAAGGTGATTAACATACAAATCTTCAATATAACATGTAAATTGGCTATATTATCTATTGATTTAGCCACTGGTAAAATACTTTCCTGTCCTAGATCATAGTCTACTCTATGCAGTAGATTAAAGGCTGTCTGGTGGATATTTGGTGAATGCTTTTACCTGCAAATACTTTGTTAAGTCTGAATTTAAGGTTAAACTGATAGCATCTTAGAAGATAAGTAACAACTTTGTGTGTACATCTGTTTATTTTAAATTTATATATAAATGTCTGCTTTGTATTCTTGTCTTCCAGTGTGGCTAAGTTTCTTCTTGTTGTTTGTTCATTTGTTTGAGAAAGGGTCTTGCTGTCACCCATGCTCGAGTGCAGTGGTGCGATCTTGGCTCACTGCAACCTCTGCCTCCCAGGCTCAAGTGATTGTCCTGCCTCAGCCTCCTGAGTAGCTGGGATTACAGGTGCACACCACCACACCTGGCTAATTTTTGTAGAGACGAGGTTTCATCATGTTGGCCAGGCTGGTCTTGAACTCCTGTGACCTCAAGTGATCCACCTGCCTTGGCCTCCCAAACTACTGCGATTACAGGTGTAAGCCACTGCTTCTGGCCCCAGTGTGGCTAAGTTTGTTTCTTATTATTTTAATCATTGTTATTGCCAATCAGGCTTCTAGAAACTTTGCTGAACACATTTCATTTGTTTGTTTTGTCTACCAAAATGTAATTTCTATAATCTAATACTGAAAATTGTGAAAGCATCCTCATAATGTGTGTATTAGTCTGTTCTCACACTGCTATAAAGAACTACCTGAGATTGGGTAACTTCTGAATAAAAGAGATTTAATTGACTCACAATTCCACAGGCTGTACAGGAAGCATGGCTGCGGAGGTCTCACAAATCTTACAATCATGGTAAAAGGAGAAGGGGAAACTAAGCACGTCTTTATGTGGCCAGGGAGAGAGAGAGGGAAGGGGGAAGTGCTACACACTTTCAAACAACCAGATCTCATGACAACTCACTCACTGTCACAAGAACAGTAAGGGGGAAATCTGCCCTCATGATCCAATCACCTCTCACCAGGTCCCTCCTCCAACATCGACATGAGGATCTGGGTGGGGATGTAGAGCCAAACCATATCAATATGTTATGTGTTATATTTTTATAGAAAATGAAATAATTACCTGTAAACATTATAAGGACATCAATAGAATAGGATAAAATATATTCCAAAGCCTATATAGCTTTCAAACTTTGTAGTTTTTATGAAGTTAAAACCATAAGTTGGATTGAAAGTAGTTTGGAGATGCTAGTTAGGTTTCATTTGGGTCTGACTTCCAATTTTCTTTCTAAAACTATTTTTCATAATTTCAGTAGAATACTTGCTTGTTTCCCACCTCAACCATGCAAAAAAAAATTTGTAATTACAAGAGAGGTAAAGGTAATTACGTTATAGGATTTGTTATACCACTACTGTCCTAATTTAAAAGTTAAGAGAAAATACTGTTTAATACAAATAATTTTTCAAACTTGAGATGTATTTCCTGGACTCTGAGCAAGCTGTTGGGGTTCAGGGCCATCCAACAGGTCAGAAATGTTGTCTTAAAAACTGAGACTTATAGAGAAAAAGGGAGGCTGAAGTATTTGTAAACTAACATACCTTAGGTTTACAGCCCAGAGTTGAGAATTAAAAATTTAATTTTAGCCTCACACACACCTGCCTTCATGGGATGCCTTAGTTTGTTTTCTGTTGCTATAACAATATCATAGATTGGGTAATTTATAAAGTAGTTCTCACAGTTCTGGAGACTGGGAAGTCCAAGAGCATGGTGCTGGCATCTAGTAAGGGACATCTTATTGCATGATCCCATAGTGGACAAGTGAGTTGATCCCATGGTGGACAAGTGACTACATGCAAGAAAAAGAGGCACCAGGAGCTGAACTTGCTTTACAATAACCCACTTTTGTTATAACTAACCCACTCCTGACATGACAACATTAATCCATCCATAAGGGCTCTGCCCTCCTGATCCACCCAATCTTCTTCTCCCTACACTGTTGCATTGGGGATTAAGTTTCCAACACATAAATTTTGGAAGGACGCACTCAAACCACAGCATGGGGCTTCTGAAATACTGATCAGCTTAGCTCTAACTGGCTCAGAGTTGATTCTAAGGTGTTTAGTAGTTAATATAGTTTGGATGTTTGTCCCCTCCAAATCTTATGTTGAAATGTGATTCCCAATGTTGCAGGTGGGGCCTGGTGGGAGGTGTTTGGGTCATGGCAGCAAATCCTGCATGAATGGCTTTGTGCCCTCCCCAAGGTAATGAACTCATGTGAGATCTGGTGGTTTAAAAAACAGTCTAGGCCCTCCCTGTCTTTCTCTCACATCCTCTCTCACCATGTGATATGCCAGCTCCCCCTTTGCCTTCTGCCCTGATTATAAGCTTCCTGAGGCCTCACCAGAAGTTGAGCAGATAGTAGTTCCATGCTTGTAGAGTCTGTGGAACTGTGAGCCAAATAAACCCTTTTTCTTTATAAATTACCCAGCCTTGGGCATTCCTTAATAGCAATGCAAATGGACTAGCACAGTAGTTACAGGTTTTTCACTCAAAAATATTTATTTTATGTCTGTTCTGTGCTAAACACTATTCCAGGTGAAACAGCATTGTACAAACTGGCAAAAATCTGGCCTTTGTAGAATTTATGTTCTACTATATGGAGAAAGACAATGAATAAATATACAAGTAAATTCAAAATATGTTGGATGGTGATAAATGCTATGAAGAGAACTGAAACAGTGTTGAAGGGATTAGTAGTGATGGGTACAGAGGAAGGCACTGATATTTGATATGGGACAATCAGGCAAGGTCTCACTGAGAAAATGACATTGGAGCAAAGACCTGAAGTCGATGAGGGATCCAGCATTGTGGATATGTGGAAGTAAGGCATTTCAGATAGAGGCAATAGCAAATATCCTGTGGTGGGCCAGGCATGGTGCCTTTAAAAAACATGGAATGTTGGTATGGGGAAGGGATCAAAGAGGAAAGCAATAAAAAGTAAAGTCATTGAGGTGGCAACTGGCTAGCTGGTGTAGGGCCTGATGACCACTGTAAAGATAGTGACTTTTAATTTCAGTAAGAACTCTGAGAAGAGGAATGAGAGGATCTTGCATTTTTAGACTATCAATCATTCCAACCACCGTATTGAAATTAACCTGGGAATGGAAGAGGTGAGGGCTTGGCAGCCAGGGTAGAAGCAGGGAGAGAAGGAAGGATGGACTGTGGTAATCCAGGTGAGAGGTGATGGGGGTTGGGACCAGAGTGGTATAGCTTGGAGAAGTGGTCAGATTTGGGATATTTAAAAGCACAATATAGAGAATTTGTGAAAAGTTTCAATAAGCCCATGAGTGAAAGACAAGAATGAGAAAAGGAAGGACTAAATACTCTTTAAATATTTGTTTAATAGTAAACACTGATCATATTCTCAGACTAACATAGGAGACAAAATGATTATTTTGTTGTGTGTTGTCCTTCAGTGTATACCTGTCCATCCATTCAACAAACACAATAGAAGTTGATTGAATACCCACCATGTGCCAGGTTCAGTGCTGGCAATATAATGGTTAACAAGGCAGATGATTTCCTCAGAGAGATGGAGCTCATGATTGAGTGAGAGAGGAGGAGCAGGCAAATAAAAAGCAACCAAGAAATAAAGAAGATTGTGGTGTCTGCTGTGAAATAAATAGCAATGCTGATGTGCTTAAGAGAAACAGCTCCTGTCATGAATTATCTTTAGGTTCACTCTCCTGATGACGACTTGTAAAAAGGATACTGCTTCCAAAATTTCTGCCCACTCCAGAGTGAACATTTCTTTACTGAATAGGTGGTACTGAGCTTTAATGAAGTCAGGACTCCAGACTCATAAAGAAATAGAATCATATGAAAGAGTCACAAATGAGTGTGAAATATCTACTGGATATGCAAAGAAAATACCCCAAATCTATGAAGAGGTAGAAAACCAAAATCATGCTTGTACTGGACAAATATAGAAAGACCCATTCTCTTTCTGTTTTAGTCTTCATTTTAAGCTAAGGAAAAATGATTTGCTGCTAGTTATGAAGATGGAAACTCCCACTGAAAGTTGATTTTTATTAAAAGTGTGTTTAGCCAAATGGGGTAATTCAGATGATGAAACTGAGTTTTGAGGTTTTGGTTATTTGCTTAGCCTAAATTCAGTAGATAATTGCTTCACAACTTCTTTGGATGAACCTATTTGTTCTTGTAATTTTAACTAGTATACCTAATGAGAACATTCAAGTCTATATTTTTCTAGCCCCAAGAATCCACTGTGCTTCTGGCTCCTATACCTAAGTGTTGGCTAGACTTATCTACTGGCATGACACAGCTGCTTTAGAGTCTGCGCATCATCACATTGCCACTTGTAAATCTTTCTAAACTGATTTAGCTAGCTTCTTCACTTGAATCTTTTCTCATTAAGTAGACGGTAAACCATCTAACCAATCATCAAAACAAAACTAGTTTTCTTCTGCTTCCTACTATATCACATACACAAACACTAATAAACCCTTACCAACATCTTTTAGTCAGCATAGACTAGGTTACTCACTACTAGCAGGTGATACCCAAATCTCAGTGGCTTCACACAACAAAAGTTTATTTCTCATTCTCCAAAAGTCTTCTGCATTAGCCCTCCTTGTGAAGATTCAGCATCATATCCATCTTTGTTCTTGTAGGAAGTCCATTGTACATGTGCTTCCACAAACACCATGGCAGGGAACTGAACAACGGCAGGTCACAGACAGGCTCTTCCATGTTTTGACCCAGAAATGCCGTATGTCCTCCTTATCCACAGCCTATTGGCAAGAGCTAATCACGTGGCACCACCCACAACCAGGGACCTGAGAACTGCAGTTTTTACATGTGCTCCAAAGGGCAGGTGAACATACTCATGGTATCTTACAAATATGTCTCATTGCTTTTTACCCATCTTGAAATACCTCCATGCCTCCCATTATCTATGGAATGCAATACGGTGTCCACAGTTCTGTGCATCTTGCTCTCTTACACTCCCCACTCACCAAGTGAACTGACTCACATGGACAGTTGCCTGACATGCTTTTCCTCCTTCTGTACCTAGCTAACATGCAGTGATCCTGAGAATAGAGATCAAGCCACATTTTCTCCAAAAGGCATTGCTGATCCTCAGGTTGTGCCATCCATAGTCCTTGGTGCTACTCGAGTTCTCAGCACATGCCTTTATTAGACGACGTATTGCATTAGCAGACCAAAGTATTTTTTTACATAGCTGTCAAACTCCAACCCCTGCATTAGAAATTCCTCAAGAGCAGATACGTGTACAATTCACCTGTATGTCTCTAGCACTTAGTACAGAGCCTGGCACATAGGTGACTTTTATAAATGTCTGTTGAATTAAACAATTATTTAGATCTTACTACTTTATTTGGAATTTGAATATCATATCTAATATTTGGAGATGCTGAAAACAATAAGGCACAATAGAATTTGTGTGGTTTAGATTAAAGTGATTAGGTTCCCATTAATTGATGCACAATAGGTGAATGTTAGTGAATTTGGTTCTTCCTTTTTTTGTAGTAGTCTTAAGACTAAAATCTAGTTTTGAGGGGAGTGCAGTGGTCAGAATCCAGTTCAGTTCTCTCTCCTTTATCTTCCTTTCCTTTGAAAATGTATGGGCTGTGTAGTGGTTTTTGAAAGTAGTGTGTTTTAAAAAAGAATTTTTGAGCTCTTTTTTACAGACAAATTGTTAACTCAAAAAGCACTTTATGAACTACTGTATCCTCCTTTTAGTCTAGATATGGGAAATCTTGAAACAATATGTGAAAAAGAAAGAAGACCCACAGCAAAACCTACCCAAACATATGCCCAAAGATACATGCTCATGGAAAACTTAGATTATCAAAATTACACACCAAGCAAATAATGATTCCTGGATTTCCTAGGTTAAAGTTATCTTATTTATTTTCATAAAATATTAATATTAACATATATGATCCATTCAAGTATTTGTAAAATAAATTATTTACTGGGCAAATTACATGCGTGACAAATAAAAGTATTAAGATACATTAATAATTTGTAAAGCAAGTAGAAATGGATAGAAGTATTTTGAGTGGGCTCCATTTTTCTTATTTACATAATGAGGTTGTTAGAGTAGATAATACATATGATTTAATAATATCTTAAGAATCTGTGAATAGAAGTACAAAGGCATGAGGGTACAGTGAAATGGATTGACCAAGTTGAAGGTTTGGGAAAGCAGTAAGAGAATTTTTAGAATTGTAAAAGGTGTTCACAAATAAGTGAAAGACCTATACTCAAAACAGTAATACTGATAGCTAATTTTTATTGAAATAAAATAATATAACACGATACTAGTCATCAATTTAAATACTTCAGATGTATTATTTTATTGAATCTAAACAGTGCAATAGCACTGTTCGGTACACACCGGTAATATCTGCATTTTAGAGACAAGGAAACTGAATCTGAGAGAAAGTAAGCAATTTATCCAGAATCACAAAGCTATGAAGTGGAAGTGCCTAATTTGAAAGTAGGCAAGTCTGAAATAGCCCATGCTATTAATATTAATAATATTCTATTTCCTATCGAAGTTTGGCTTCTTTTCATCCTGATTGCCAAAAAAATGCTTTTTAAATTTTTCTCTCAAGTAATCTCACGCTACTGAATTACAAGCTTTTAAGAACTTCTTTCAATTTTGTGATGAAATACCTATTTGATGTATTGTACTTTAAAAAAAGCATGAGCCACATCAAAAATGAGTAAGCATTAGCGCTCAACCCTAAATTACTTTTCCTGTAGGGTCTTTCTTCTGGGTATGAAGTCTTTGTTCCCCATTTGAGTCAAATTTATATTGTCTCAGTTTGCGAGTTAATTTTTTTTTTCCTTCAGTGACCTACAGTATCTTATCCTAATGACAGCCATAAGGCCCTGTGAATATGGCCTTCTGATGATTAACCTTTGGGATGCCTAGGATCATTCTGATAGAAGGTTTAATACTTTAAAATGCAAATCTGGTCATCTGGGATGTCCAAGTAGATAATCATCACTTCTCAACATTAATGATTTCTATGGATTTTTTAAGAAAGTACTACATTTCTCCTTTTCCATGGCTTGTGTTGAGATTGTCATTTGTGTGTATATGTGTGTGTAATAACATATAATAATATATGAATATAAGGTAATGATACACATATACACACACATACATTCGACTTTCAGCAAAGATAGCATAAGAAAACTTTCAAAATTTGCTACATATTATATTAGAACCAGTGAAAGATATCACTGAGAAGAAAAATGAGGTTGACATGTTAGCCAAGAAGGGCTAGATTATGCTGTAATACCAACAATCCTGCATTTTCAGTAACTTATCACGAAATGGTTTATTTTTCAATCACACCATAAACCGAACACAGCTTTGTGTGTGCAGCTGGTGGTGGTGGCAGCAACATGCTGGGATCTCTGCTCAATGCCTGATGCAGATGTAAGTTTCATCTCAATATATGCTTCAACACAATCCATGAAAAGGAAAAGGACATGTTGAACCATTTACTGGCTCTGAAAGCTTCTGCTTGGAAATGTGCCACTCCCTTCCTTTTTCAATTCATTTGTCACAGCAAATCACATGAAGAAGCCTAAATTCTAGAGAAACAGTTTAAAGAAGTACAATTTACCACAATCCTAGAAGGTAGGAGTTGGAAATACTTGGTGGACAGCTATCATGACTACCACAGTATAGAAGTCAGATTTGAAATGCACAAAAGATCTAATAAACTTCAAAAAATTCTAGCCAATATTGCTTAAAATGAGGAAGGGTTTTTGCAAAACATAAAACTTTCCTTCAGGACAAGCTAAAGAATTATTACAGTAACTGACAAATTTTAATTTCAAGGGACAAGCACTGTAATTATGGGAATGTCATGGAAGACATAGGCATTAAACAATTTTAGTTGGCAATTGAATTGTAATCCAAGGATATAAAGGCAGGACTAAAAGAAGAAGTGTGTATAGGCTTGTCTCTTTCCAACTCCCAATGTGGCTTCTTAACTGGATTGCAGTCTTTCTCCTTCTACTTTGGAAATGGTGTGGACAAATGAGAACCATGGATAGATAGCTGCTGGTTTACTTAGTCCCATTTTTAAAACTGTGGACAAACAGTAGCAAATAAAGTTGCAGAATATTTTCAATAATTGTACCTTCACCAAATTAAAAAAAAAAAAAAAACACTTTGTCTTTTCTGTAATCTGTTTTCTCAACAACATGCCTCACTCCAGTGAGAGGAATTATCTCTAGAACTGGAGGGAAAAATACTGAGTCAGGACAAAGCGCTTTTCAAATTTAGCAGATAGCAAATAAAAGGGAACCCAGGTGCAGAACAAAAGTTAGTTGAACCTCAAAATTACCTGGAGACACTGCTGCATCTAGCCATATAATTGGTAACAGACTAGTCTTCCCATTGAAAACACCTGTAAAACTTGGCAAATTATATGAAATAACCATTTTTCGATATTGGAAACAAGGAAGTGCAAGATTGTAATCTATGAGGGAAGGTGAATAAACAAGGTGAGTACCATGACTGTACCCATTTCTGCCTGCCGGGCAGGAATGAAAAGCTCAAATAGATCATGGCAGTCTCACTGAGTTGAGTAGACAGATACAAGTGTTCTGAGAAGCTGGAATTGTGGGGCAGAATACCAAGAGAAAAAACTATTCAGATAAGGAAGATAAGGAACCCCAAAAGCCTATATAAGGAGTTATTAAGGCTTCGACCTAATACTATAAAGATCATACATATGCAGGGCAAGACTCTACAATATGAGGCAAAGAACAGCCACATAATAAAAGAATAAGTGCCAGGAAAAGAATCACAACAAGTGAACTGAGCAACATAGTCAAAGTGCAGTGACATTATTGAACACTTGGAGCATTGGGTAGAAAGGGTCACCCTGTATTACTGGGACTATACCAGAACTAGAGAAAAGGCTACTCTAGACTTACCCTAACAAATTTTGAAAGGATTGAGCCATGTAGAAGTAAACTAACATCCTACTAGAACAAGGTTCAACATTATTAAGGAAGTTATCAAAATCCAGATATTCAACAGTGTAACATTCATAAAGTCCAGCATCTAGTAAAAATTACTAGAACTGGGAAGAAATAGGAAAATGTGACTCATAACTCACAGAACCACATCAGAATGATAGAGATAATGAAAATAGTCATCAGATACTTAAAAGAACTAGGATTAATATAGTAAAGTTTCAAAGAAAACATGAATATAATGAAGGTACAAGTAGGGAATCTCGATGAAAAAATGGAAGCAATGGAAACAAACCAAATGGAAATTCTCTAGTAACAAGTTCAATATCTGACATGGACATTTCTATTGCTTTGTGTTCAATTTGATCTTATCTTCATTTCAGGATTTCCTTTGGTTGTGTGCTTTTAAAAATATCTTCATTTTCTATTCTCATTTACATTCCTTTTACAACTTTATGAGTCTTTTTGTGCCAATTCCATTATATTTATAATTTTTGTCTCTTTTTATATTTTCATTTTTTCCCTTCTGTTTATAGGTAACATTTTTCAGCTTCCTATTTTTCCAATTTTTTTTATTAGATGCTGGGCATTGTTAACATTAAATTGTTGAATGTCTGAATTCTGTTGTCTCTGTATGTCAAAGTACTTTTCACGGCAATTCTGTTTCTTGCAGATAACCAAAACCCCCAAACCCATGATTTGTAGAGTAATTCAGCTTACTACTGCATAGTAAATCATTGACTGGCCTTGTAGAGTTTTGCCCTAAGCATCCACAGCTAAATGTTTGGTAATAGAAGCAATGAGACCCTGATGAAAATTTCTGGGGCTCTTTCTATGCACACCTACTTATTCACTAATACTTGCTCTGTATAAAGGCCAATTTGCAAAAATCAGTTGTATTTTCAAATACCTACAATTAACAATTGAATAATAATGTTTAAAAAATACCATTTATAGTAGCATTCAAAACATGATATACGTACATATAAATTTAACAAATGTATGTAAGACTTGTACACTAAAATTAACAAAGCATTGTTAAGAACAATGAAATTCTTAAATGAATAGAGATATATCATGATTACAGATTGCAAGATAATGTTCTCAAGAAATAAATTTTCTTCAAGTCGATCTATTGGTTCAATGCAATCAATCTCAGTCAAAATCTAGAAATGTTTTTGGTAGAAACTGACATGATGATTGTAAAATCTGTGTGGACTTTCAAGGAACCTAGAATACCCAATTTTGAAAACGAAGAGCTGGGTTTAAACACGAAAACTATTAATAATCAATTTCAAGACTTACTGTAATGAAACTCCAGTAATCAAGACAGTGATTTATATCAAGATAGCTATAAAGATTTTTTTTTAGCTGTCAGAAAGAATATAGAGTCCAGACAAAGACTACACTTTTATAGTCAAAAATTTTAATGAAGGAATTAGAACAATTCAATGGAGAAAGACAAATCTTTTCAATATATGGTTCTGGAAAAACTGACTATGTGGGGGAAAAATGAGCCTTCAGTCATATCTCAGATCATATATAAAAATTAATTCAAGACAAATCATAGACCTAAACATAAAGTATAAAACTCTACAGTTTCTTGTAGAAAGCAAGAGAAAATCTTCATGACCATGTGGTGTAGAAAAAAATTTAAGAACTGGATCCAAAATCCTTATTTATGAAAGAAAAATAGATTAAATGAATGTAATCCCAGTTTAAGATGCCAATTAAAAGATACCATTAAGAAAATGATAAACAAGTCTCAGATTGTGAAAAAATGTTCACTATATGTTGACGAAATAATGTTATATTTCAAAAGGACTTCCGTCCAGAAAACATATACAAATCTTACAATCCAATACTGAAATGTAAATGAACCCACTAAAATAATAGACAAAAGATTTGAACAAATTTACAAAGGAAGATATAGAAGTGGTCAATAGAAACATTTAAAAATGTTCAACATGATTAAAGAAATGGAAACAAAAACCACTGGTGTTACTGGCACAGACCCAGTAGAATGATAAAAATTTTTAAAAGATTGGCACAATGGGAAAAGGTCAGTTTTATCAACAAATGATGCTGGAAAAACTGGGTATCTACATGAAAAGAATAAAGTTAGATCCTTACCCTGAACCTTTTATGAAAATTCATTCAAATGGACCAAATACCTAAATGTAAGTGCTAAAACTATAAAACTCTTAACAGAAAACTTAGGGGAAGATCTTCATGACATTTAATTTGTCAATGATTTCTTGGGTATGACACCAAAAGAAAAAAAGTAGATAACTTGGACTTCATCAAAATTTAAAACTTTTCTAAATGAAAGGACACCATCAAGTGAGTGAAAAGACAACCCACAGAATGGGATTAAATATTTGCCAATCATATATCTGATGAGAGGTTAACAGTCAGACTATATAAAGAACTCCTATCATTCAACAACAATAACCATTATGAAGCCCATTATAAAAATGTAGAAGACATGAAAGTAGATCAGTAAATGGAGAGATAGACCACATTCATGGATTGAATAATTCAACATCTTAAATATATATTGATGTATAGATGCAGTATATTTCCACTTAAAATTCCAGCAGGATAATTGGAGGGACAGAGAGACAGTTTGACAAATTGAAATAAAATTTCTGTGGAATAGCAAAGAGCCAAGAAGTGTCAAGATATTTTGAAAGAAGAATAAAATGATGAAGACTTGCTAAAGTAATTAGGAAAGTGAGGCAGTGGTATTTGGATACGAAAACTATCAGTGGAACAGAATAGAGATCCAAAATGAGGCTCACATATAGAATCTTGATATATGACAGAACTGACATTGAAGACAAACAGGTTAATAAATAGTACAGTGAAAACTGCTTATCTACATGTAAAAGAAAACAAACTGGGTTCCTAGCTCACACCATAAACAAATCAATGCTTGATAAATTAAAAATCTAAATGTGAAAGAAGATGTAGCTGAATATCTTTATAACATTGAGTTAGAATATGATTTCTTCAATAAGACTTAAAAATTATAAGTGAAATAAGTGGAAAGAAATTCAGCACATTAAGAACTTCTGTTAAACAAAGAAAACAGAAAGTAAAAAGCTAAGTCACATGAAAATCTTTGCAAGGCACACATCATCAGATAAAATATTAATATCTAGAATATCTATATTATACACACAGGTGGTAGAAATACAAATTTTTGCAATCACTTTGGAAAACTATGTAACATTTATTAAGGCTGAAAATGTACATATTTTAAATGACTCAGCAATTCCATTCTTAGGGATATATCCTAGAAAAAACCTTGCACATATATATATGGAAACGTACAAAAATTTTTATAATAGCTTTGCTTAAAATAACAGAAAAACCTGGAAATAATCTAATTGTCTATTGACAGGTAAATTCAACAATAGTGATAACTTATACACTGCAACCCAAAACAGAAAGGAAAAGTAGATGAATCTAAGGTACATGCCTCAACATAAGATAAGAATCATAAGCATACTATGATTGGAAATAAGAAGTTGCAGAAAAATGCTTATTCTATGATATCATTTATATATAAAACATTCACAAACCTGTAGAACTGAACAATTAGGCATCTCTCATTTTCAGTAAGAGTTTATTTTCAATTTGAGCTGAAGTTATTTTACTCATGCCGAAAATAGACCTAACTAGTATGGTAGGAGTTTGAAAGAAGACAGTAGATGAAGAGAGAGAGTGGGAGAGCTCTCAGAACCTCTGGGCAATGTCTTGAGGCAGGGAGATGTTCCAGAGGCTATAGATGCAAATATGTAAATGTTCAAAGGCTGGCAAGACAGATAGCTTGACAAGGTAAGAGACAGCAAGGGGGAGCATGTAAAAGGATAGATGCTGATGTAGGATTTTTCTTCTCAGTCACTTTGCAAGACAGGGACCCCCAGCTGGCAAGGCCCCGTCCCGTCCTCACTCAGCCATAGCTTGTACCTGCATTTGGGGGTTTCCGAGCTCTTGTACCACGCCCAAGAATGAGGTCATTGAGGGTGAGAAGGGCAGAGAAGAATTTTATTGAGCAACAAAACAGCTCTCAGTGGAGAGAGGATGCAAGGGGTAGTGCCCCACTCCCACAGTCAGGAAAATTCCTCCGTGTGGCTGGGTCTGGGGCCTTTTATGGACTCAGAATGCTGTGTGTGTGCTGACCGGTTTGTGAGTGTGCAAAAAAGGGTAAAGCAAAGAGACCACTCAAGGTGGGCATGACAGTGTGGAAAACCAATTAGGAAAGGGTAGGTATATGTAAAATAGGTGAAAGGTGGGAATAATAAGAGGAAAGCATGCCAAACAGGAAGAGTTCTCAACCTGGTCCAAGGATTTAACTGGTAGCTTGTCTTTCAAGTTTTAACCTGTCTTCGGCTTGTAGGTGGGGTTTCACTGGGGACCTACCCTTTTCTGCCTAGGCATTTGGCTGCCTCCTGCCACTCCCAGTGCTAGAAGTGAAAGTGGCACATCTCTGACTTGACTTGTCCCTATTGTAAAAATACATTTTATTTCCATTTTTGTATGTGAGGATTGAGTGTGGGGGTAGCAGTGGGGAAAGAATGGCAGCTCAGGGTTTTATGAGGGTCATTTTGATCTGTATAGCTCTATTAGCAGTAGCTGACCAATAAGGAAAGGAAGTAAGCTTCCGATGTATTTGGCAGTAGCAAGGTCTCCAGTACTCACAGCCTGTTCCCGTTTGAGGGAAGCACGACTGACAGAAGATAGAGAATTTGGAGAGATTCCAGAAGCAATCAACAAAATGATAAAATGGCTGAGAAATGGGACCTCTGAGGAAAAGTTAAAGGAGCTGAGCTTTTAAGCCTAGAGAAGAAGAAACCTAAGGCTGATATAACTTCAGGAATATGAGTGGTTATTGTAAGGATGACAGAGACCAGCTGTTCTTCCTGATCACAGAGACTCAAACTGCAGGAAATGAGCTAAAACTGCAGCAAGAGAAATTTATATTAGATAGAAGGAAGAACTTCACAGCGTGTGAGAAACTTACATTCTATTCCATGGCATTAAAAAACTTAAAACTACCTGCTCTACAGAGCTTTCAGAACAGCATGGTTTGAGGATGGTTTGGGGATCTGATAGACTCTATAGGTGCCTCTACCATTATTCTGTTTATAGTCTCAGTTTCCAGGCTTTACTGAAAGTTTTGATTCCTGTTAGCTCCGGGTGGTAATTTAGAGCCTATGTTGCATTCTTAGAGGATATTTAGCAAAACTTAAAGAAAGGAGGATTTGAATCTTACACAGGTGTCTTCTTAATATCCAAACAAACATTTATGTGCCTGAGATTTAAAATGATACTTCAAGTTAAAGGCACCTGTGACTTTAATAAAAGCTTGTTTGTATAATGTTGAAGAGGAAATAATAAAATGCATTGTTTATTTAGAACTAACAGAATTTCCCTTAAAAAAAAAACACAATCTAGAAATTATGTAAAAGCATTCCTGTTTCCTAATTTGAGGTATGAATTTAAAAAAAAAAAACCCTCCATGGAAATATCTTATTTCAAGCAGGTAGTGTTTGATACACACTTCTTATATCAAAAACATTCTTCTCTGTGAGTTAGAAGAACCTTTATCACAGTTTTACACAAAGACTATGCCTGGAGTATTATTAGAGGTAGTTCACATGTTCATAGACTCCAATGAGATACCCTGAGTGAATATCTGATCTTGATAAATAACCCTGTGTCTCACGTTGGGATTTAAGAACTTGAAGGTGTTGCAAACCCCCTACATACTTGAGTTGAGACTTTGATTAGAGGAAATCTCTTAGAGAACACAAGAGACCACTATAGTTAAGGAGATATCGATGGTCTTAAGTCTTTGGTCTTTGCAGGCCTGGCTTTCGATCTTCCTTTTGGGTTGATCTCTAAGAACAGGAAGTAATCCTTGCAGCAAATTTGTCAGCAGCAAAGTCTTCACTTTTTTAACTATGTAAGTGACTTCATTGCTCTAGAAGCAATTTAATATTATCCATACATTCCTTTGCAGGTACAATATAAAATGTCCACTTTCTACTTTCTGTGGCATCAAGAAATATCTGAATCCAAATCCCAATTCATCCTTTCAGTCTTGACCAATTATTATTGCACACTTCTAACTGAAGGTCCATGTGCAACAAAACTTTATTCTTCCCATTTTTCCTTAAGTGACCCAGACTTCTATTTCTCTTTGCAAAATCATCGCAACCCAGGGCCAGCTCTACCCTCTCCATTATCAGCCCCAGTTCCTGCAGACCTCAGTCAAGGTTACAGTCGTGTCACACTCTCTTGCTTTGTTTTTCCAGTCAGAAAGAAGAGTCTAGACAATAGCTTAGACAAGGGCAACCACAAGTCTAACCACTTCAGCCACTTTGAAGTGGTAAAGAGAAAGCTTTTGAAAGGATAGTCAAATGTCTAAATCACTGTTTTCAAAATGGGACTGTAACCTGTGTCTTGAGTTGTACTATTATTGTCAGATATGAGATTGGAAATAATTTGTTCAAGAATGCTATTTGTGGTCAGGTGGGTGGAAGAATAGTGATTCCGGATGCAGTTACAGGTGCCAGCAGGGTCCAGCCATATCAGAGAAGGGGCTTTCAAGGCTTTACTAGGTTTTGTAATGGGTACTCAAGTGTTCTGGTCAGGGAGAACTGTTAATCCTACCAAGAGGTCCAGTGCAAATTAAGAATTAAACATAGTGCTGAACTGAGTTCCTTATAGAGGCAGCCCTTAAAATAATTCATTTCTCTCAGCTGTAAAAACAAAAATAGTGTTATAAAATTTATGACATAATGCTTGTAGAGAACATGCTGTATAATAAGCATGAAGTTAAAATGCTCTATTTCTATAATAACTTATTCTACATTAATATTCTCTATATAATAGTCTATAGAATAGTATATAGTCTATAATATAATTCTATAAATTACAGAATTATAGAATTATATATTCTATAATACATTATAATATATACTGTTATATATAATATTCTATTATAGAATAATATGGAATAATAATTATATAATATATAATATAGAATTATGTAATAATGTATAATTATAATATTCAATGTTACGATTCAATTATTATTATTATTACTTTCTTCAGCATGGAAGCTACTGGGTAATCTAGTAGTCTTGTTTTGAATACAGAGTGGTTCATTTACAGAGGTTCCTGAAGGTGCTAAAAGGCATAAGAAATATCAAAGTCTAGAGAGGAGTAGCCATGGGAGGAATTACGGAGATGGCTTGGCTAAGAAACCATGTTTCTTGGAGAACTCCACCTTTCTCATGCTTAGCATGAGTCAACACCATGGGTAAAAGTCCATGATTCCCATAATCCCCTCAACATTTTGGAAAAACTAATCTTTTATTATACTGAAGAGAAGCAAAATATCTCATCCCAATAAAACCTATTAAGGTTTTATTTAGTTTTAGAATTCAAGAACTCCAGATAGTGGTTCAAGCTAACTGCAGAGACCCTAAGCAGTTACATATTTTTCAAGTCGCAAGTTAAGAAGACCAAATTAAACATAAGAGAGAGACCATTAATAATAGATTTTAATTAAAACACAAAAGGTTTATCAAATACTATCTTTCTACATTGCAATGTGATCTTGACATAGGTGACATTTTACAGTATGAGAGAGCATGCTGCTTCATCAGTCTTCATCTTACATAAATTCTGAGAAGATGCTAATCTCAAAATTTTCAAGAAATTGAGGGGAAAATCCTAGCTATAATTTAATGAACTCTGCCTACCTGTGCCAGTTTCCCTGTGTATTATATAATTTAATCTTTTTAACAACATTTTAGGTAGGATATTACTCAAGCAGACAGAAGAAAATTATGACTCAGAAAAATGAAATCCTTTGCTCCAGGTCATTTAGCTGATATATAGGGCCAGGATTTAAATGTGTCAGTCTGAATCTAGACCAGTGTTTTTTTTCTTCATTATCTCCTTCCCTAAGAAATGATATAGAGCTTTTCTTTTTTTCCAGAATAAATGCTGCAAGGAAGATTCTGGCCTTACAAAGTACTGGTAGGCATGGATTCTTTCAATGGAACAGCCCTCCAGAGATTCATAGAGCTGTGTGTTCCTTTATGCTCTGCTTCCACACCCGTAAAGAGGCTATAAGAGTTTCACAATACACAAAATATAACCCAGATACTTACATTAAATCAAATGACTTTCTGAAGTTCCCACAGGGTACTTGAGGTATGCTGGGGTCAGAAACTATGCAGGATTCCTTTCACAATTGGGGATACAAAGATACCCTTATTTCTTCTCCATTGCTATAGGATGTTTAGTCTTTCTCAGATACACTCGATTTTACAAAGACATATTTATACTACACAACGGGGGTAAAAATTACTCAGAGAATTCACCAAACAGGCCAGTTGTTGTGGCTCACACTTGTAATCTAAACACTTTGGGAAACCGAAGTGGGAGGATAGCCTGAGGCCAGCAGTTTGAGATCAGCCTGGCAACATAGGGAGACCCCATCTCTACAAAAAAGTAAAAAATTAGCAGGGCATGATGGTGCACACCTGTAGTCCTAGCTACTTGAGGGGCTAAGGTAGGATTGCTTGATCCCAGGAGGTCAAGGCTGTAGTGAGCCATGATCGTGCCACTCCACTCCAGCATGGGTGACAGAGCAAGACCCCGTCTCAAAATAAATAAATAAATAGAATTAGCCAAGCATCTACTAACATCTACATTTTAGTTAACTTCATAAAGGAAACGTTTCTCCAAACAGAGTGTCTAAAGCACTACATGGTCGGTCACTATTTGAAAGCTCCAAGTCTGAAATGATAAGGA
Organism: Macaca thibetana thibetana; assembly: GCF_024542745.1. Taxonomy (NCBI): domain Eukaryota; kingdom Metazoa; phylum Chordata; class Mammalia; order Primates; family Cercopithecidae; genus Macaca; species Macaca thibetana. The sequence goes on along the minus strand of NC_065589.1, from coordinate 86,168,546 downwards.
ACATAGAGTCATGAGGTGGTTTGAATACATATTCGAATTAGAAACTCAGATATTTCTGAGACTTTAGGGAGAGAGGGAACCACACAATATTTGTTAAATTAATATGTACCCGTATCATAGAATGTCATTATTTAGAAGTGATTGTGAGCTATTGAAACCTGAATAGTTACTAAATAAAAGATAAAGAGCTAACCTTCAGATAAAGGATAGCTTGGTATGAGAATGAATGGGTTTGCTACTGAAGGATGAATAGCAGCAGCTGGGTGAGATGAGAAGCCTCTTTGATTTCAGTGCCCTTCAATATTATCTATGATAAGGCATCGAAAAGCCTAAGAAATGGGCACACACTGACACATTAGTTTTCGGTATCTGGAACCTCGTTATTTATGATCTTGAGGTCCAGAAACTATGGTGTCCCAACTTGTTATTAAAACAAGTAACAGTTTTCATGTTTATCAGCCTCGATTGTGGATAAAATTGCTCTTTTCCAGATTAATTTTTGATAACTTAAGAAAAAGTAGTCTCTACCACTTGCCAAAGACAACTGTTGCTAATACTTCTGATTTTCCAAGAAGAAATAGGGTTAAAAATAATCCTGTGTAGCTTCTTACATATTATTAGGCAGAACTAGTTACATACTTTGTTGAATAGAATGAAATAGTTGTTAAAAACTTGTAAGAATGACTTTTTCTTTTCTTATCTGTTTTCATTTTTTTGTTATTGTTTGTTTTGACATTCTTTCTTTTCCTTAAGGGAAAATACTTCCCTCCCATCTCCTCGACTGAATGACTATGGATGCGATGCAATCTAGATCAATCATATTATCGCCTGGGGCCTTTAATTTGTAGTAGAGAACTGGGTATAATGCAGTCCAGATTCTAATATCTGAAAATAGCTCCCTGGCCAAGAAGTCTGTGACTTACCCATATCCCTGCCCTTCTTGTCTAGCTTTTTTTTTTTTTTTTTTGGAAAACCAAAACTCTATGAGTTACGCTAGGTGTATATAACTTTTTACTCAAATTAGTCAAAGTCACTCTCTCTGCTTAATAAGAGTGTCGTCTAATATACATGTCTTTTGAAGCCCTTCAGTCGCAGTCAAAAGGAATGAAGACAACTTACAGAGTTCATCTGAAGGCAAACAATGATTGTATGTTACAAGGCATAAGACAACACAATAAATAAGTTATTTAGAATGGTAGTTAGGAATCCCGGAAGTCTGCCTCAGTCTCCAGTGGTGTGCAGTTCTTTATTTGGTGCTCTGTCTGCATTACCTAGACACCAAAGACAGGGATAGTGGACATATAGACATTGACCAATGTTTTTAATAGATCAGAAAACGAGGTTGCTTCAGACGGGAAATTCATAAGGCAAGTGGTCCCGTATCATCCTCACCTAACTCCACCTTAGCAGCTTTTTATTTGAAGTCACCATTTTAAGAAAAAGATAAATGCCTTAAAGGGTTTGAAAATTGAATTTCTTTACATATTTGCATTTGCAATATATATACACACACACATACACACACACACACACACACACACACACATATATATATTTTCTAATGAAGTAAACTCTTTATGGCAGGGAAAGCAATCTGTAGCCTGTGGGCCAAATCTGATCCTTACCGTGTTTTTTGTTTGTGGAAGCTAAGAATGGGTAGTTATTTCTACATTTTTACAGGGTTTTCAGATATAAAAACAAATAATATTTGACACAGACTATATATGGCCCACAAAATCTAAAATATTTACTCTCTTGCCCTTTTCAGGCAAAGTTTGCCAAATCCTGCTTTATGGGATAAAAATATTATATTTTGGGAAAAATAGATTCCTTTTATTAGCTACTTTTTGAGAAGTCTCATCTTTTTGTATGATGCATTTTATACATCTTTTATGTAGAAGTCTGATGTAAAATAGCTTAGCAAAATAAAAATTTGGAAAAGTAAAAATAGTTGAATGAATATATCACTTCCATATATTCTGCATTAAATCATAAGTTTACATATACATATATATGCAAACATACATACACACATATGTATGTATGTGTATGTATATATAAAAAGATAAAAACCTTACTGTATTTTCATTAGAATACTTTCTATTTGTCAATGATGGTGATTTTGCACTCCAAATTTGATGAGACTCTGCCAAACTTTTAAAAACTTTCCATAAGATTAAAAATAAATAGCAGTACATTGAAAAGTTTAAAAATATGAAACAAACACTATTTTAAATGGACTAGTGGGGGGACATCAAAGAAACTCCCATTAATTCCCCTAATTCAAAATTTCTTTCTCTTTTGTATGTTTGATTCTAATATAGCTTTTTAAATAGGAAAATATAATAATTATTTTGTATAAAAGAGTTAATAGCTTCATTAGTCATAAGGCTAAATTATGTCGAATCACAGTAACTTTGCTCAACAAAAGTTGTTTCTAACCCTTGTTACATGTTCAAGGAAGGCTAGCAAGGGCAGGGAATTTTGTCTTTGCAAAGTCACCTAGGTACCCAACATAATGGAGCCTTCGCCATCTATATCAAATGTCACCAGTGATCAAGGCAGGGCAAGAGAGGAAGACAAAGGGATGGTGAAAGGGTTTTTTACTTTCTTTGCCCCCAAGTGACCCACAGTTAAGCTTTCTGTTTGGGTTCATGACCCTGCCTAAATGCAAGTCCACTGGGAAATGCAGTTTTCAGTGTGCCCTAGGAGGAAGAATATCATGTGTGAATTGATGCACATTTTCTCTGCCATACTATACAAAGTTTTAAGTAAATTATGTGTTCCATCTACATGATTTCTATTTGGTATGGGCCTTCTGGAAGAAAAGAAACGTTTTCCAAAGCTCAAGGATTGTTTTAGTTGCTTAGTGCCAATTAAATTCAAGTAAAATTTATTACCTATTTTGCTGAACCACATGGAAGTGTCACAACAGTAAGTGTCAGCCCAGAAATGGGTTTTTGGGAGAAAGGAATGTTATTAGTTTGAGAAGCATCAAATTCTGGCTCCCCAAGCAGATGGTCCTTGTATTGGCCACTGTCCCAGAGAATCATCTCCCGGAATGTTCCAAGAGACAAAATGACTCACTCTATAACTTTCTCCAAAGGAAAAAAAGTAGGATCATGAGGTGTTTCCTATGTTTTCCCCTTTCCGTTTTGCATTGTTTTTGTTTGTTTGTTTGTTTTGTTTTTCTTTTAACAGATCACTGACTGCTCAAATGCGGAGTTTCCCTTTGCAGCTCTCAAATTACTCATGACCCACTACTTAGGCCAGTGTTCTCTAGCAGTAACACCATACTCAGAACTCCCTTTCTCCCTCTTTCCCACATCGGAAAAGAAGAACTTCCTGTGCATTCTAATAGTCATTTACTGGAAACCTTAGTAAGTTTGATGTGTGGATGTTAGTTGTTATTAGTGATGTATCTTTTATCTCTTTGCAGAAATATCTGCATTTAAAAAAAAACTGGAATCCTGGAGAAGTAATGCCCGTTATCCAGTGTTATTTGTCTTTTTAATGGAAGATTATCAAGAATCATGTCATGGTAGATTCCCAGGAGAACATTCAAGCAGGGAGTCTTTTCATGATCCTCCCAAAATGTTATTCATTATAAAATAGCTTGTCATTTTGTCTGACTATATTCAGTGTCATTTATTTATTCAAATATTTATATTTTTAATTCATCAAATATTTATTATTTACATACTATTGGCTTGGCCAGATACTGTATTAGTATCTGGGAATGAGATAATATATTATTTCCACTGCTTTCAAGGAGGTACTGACTGGATGCAGGCTCTCATCTCCCACCACTGCCACTGCTGCCTCTACCTGAACATGCTGCCCAGGTGCCTGGGAATTTCCCCACCTATTTACTATAGTCTGCACCCATGCACAGACTATATGCAGGATTCATTTCATAATTTGGGATACAAAGATACCCTTATTTCTTCTCCATTGCTATAGGATGTTTAGTCTGTAGTAGTGAAGAAGGGGGTTTAGGACAGGCACATCTAGACTGGCACCACTCCCCCTTAATGCTGGAGCATGCTACTTAGGGGCCTGTCAATTGCCCTGTCCCATTCACCACATCTTGGATCTGTTCATTTCCCTCAGCAGCCTGAGAATGAGCCTGCCCAGCCTTCCAGCACCACCACTGCCAACACCCACCCCCACACATGCCACCAGGAAACCTGAGAACTGGCCCACCCATCTCATCACAGCCAATACTAACACCAGTGTGAGTTACCTGGAATCCCAATGATTATCCCATCACTGCTATTGCCATTGCCCACAGCACACTTGCTGCCTATGGGGCTGAGGATCCACCCACCTGCCCAGCCCATTGCTACTATTGCTGGCACTTAAGCCAACTACCTGGAGCCAAAAAATTAGATCCCCGGGACCTACTAACACCAACTGCCACATACAATTCCTGGGTCCCCAAGTACAAGCATGTTTAGCCTTCAGCAGCCACCTTTGGGCTCAAGGCCTGGCCCATCTGGCATCCCCGTCTCTAGGAAAGCCTCACATATCCTCTAATAACAACTTCAGACACCACTGACACTGTTTAGAGCTGAAGACATCGTAGGGAGACTACACTACTGCACACACCCAGGAAAAAACCTAAAGAGCTCTAATCAAACAATACCATAGATGAATCTTCAGGAAAAAGTCTTCCCCAATGAAAGCCAATGCAATAAATTGGAAGAAGTGACTGTCACACCAGATGTGTAGGTATCAAGGTAAGGATACAATAAAAATGAAAAACTGGAAATATAACACGTCTGAAGAAACACAATAATTCTCTAGCAACAGATTCCAATTAAAAAGAAATGCATGAAATGCCAGAAAAATAATTTAGAATAGTGATATCAAAGAAGCTCTCTGAGATCCAAAAATACACAAACATTACAAATAAATTAGAGACAATTCAATATATGAATGAGAAATTCACTTGAGAGAAATATCCTAAAAAACAAACAAAAATCCTAGAATTGAAGAATCCTATGAACTAAAAAATACCTTCAAGAGCATCACTAGAAGAAATAATTTTAGAACTCAAAGACAAGCCTTTTGAAATAACTCAGACAAAAAAAGAAAGATAATGGAATAAAAAAGGAATGAAACTAAGCCTACATAACATATAGAAAACCATAAAGCAACTAAATACTCTAATTTTGGGTTCAGGATGATGAAGACAAGGCCAAAGGCATAGAGAAACCATTACATGAAATAACAGATTAAAAACTTCCCAAGTTCAGAAAGATATTAGACATCCAGATATAGGAAGCTCAGAGGTCCCCAGATAGATATAACCCTAAAAAGGTTCCATAGCACATTACAGTCAAAGTGCCAAAAGTCAAAAACAGGGAGAATTCTAAAAATAGCAAGAGAAAAGCTTCTAGTCATGTGTGAGGGAGCCGCCATCAGACTAACAGTGAATTTCTCAGCAGGAACCTTATTGGGCAGGAGGGAATGGGATGATATATTCAAAATGCTACAAGAAAGAAAGAAAACCTATCAGCTAAGAGTACTATACCCAGCAATATTATCCTTCATGAAAGAAGGAGAAATATGCTCTTTCCCAGACAAGCAAAAACTGAGGAAATTTACCACAACTGCACTGGTCTCGCAAGACATGCTTAGAGGATCCCTATACCTGGAGGTGAAAGGTCATTATCTACAATCATGAAAACATGAATGTATAAAACTCACAGGCAGAGTAAACACACAAATGAAGAGGAGAAAGAACTCCGAAGTTACCACCACAGAAAACCACCAAACTGCAATGATGAACAATAAGAGAGAAAGAAAGGAACACGAAAATATACAAAACAAAGAGAAAACAATTAATAAAATGACAAGAATAAGTTCTCACATATCAATAATAACTTTGTAAATGAATTAAATTTTCCAGTTAAAAACATAGACTGGCTGAATGGATAAAAATGTGACCCAACTATATGCTACCTACAAGAAATTCACTTCACCTGTAAAGAAACATATAGCCTAAAAGTAAAGTGATGAAAAAACATATTTGATGCAAATGGAAACCAAAAATGAGCAGAAGTAGCTGCCCTTACATCAGGTAAAACAAACTTTAAGTCAAAAACAGTAAAAACAGCCAACGAAGGTAATTGTATAATAAAGGGATCAATTTATGAAAAGAATATTACAATTATAAAAATATATGCACCCAACATTGGAGCATTAAGATATATAAAGCAAATATTATTAGATCTAAAGAGGGAGCTATACTTTAATACAATTCTTCACTCTCAGCATTGGATAGGTTATCTAGACAGAAATATAACAAGGAAACATTGAATTTAAATTGTGCTTTAGATCAAATGGACCTAGCAGACATTTACATAACATTTTATTTAACAGCTGCAGAATACACATTCTTCTCATAAGCAGATGTATCATTATACAGGTTAGATGATATGCTAGGTAACAAAACAAGTCTCAATAAATTTTAGAAAATGAAAATAATATCAAGTATGTTTTCTGACCACAATGAAATAAAACTAGAAGTTAACAACGAGAGGAACTTTGGAAACTGTACAAACACATGACATTTAAAAAATATGCTCCTGAATGACCATCAGGTGAATGAAGAAATTAAGAGGAGAATCACAATTTTTTTTCGAACAAATGAATATGGAAACAAAATACACCAAGATCTATGGGATACAGCAAAGGCAGTACTAATAGAAAAGCTTATAGGAGTAAATCACCTACATCAAAAATGTAGAAAGATTTCAAACAAACAGTCTAATGATAGACCTCAAGGAACTAGAAAGGCAAGAACAAACCAAAAGAAAGCTTTAGTAGAAGGAAAGAAATAATAAAAATCAAAGCAGTATTAAAGAGACTAAAAAAATCCCCAAATAATACAAAGGATCAATGAAACAAAGTTGGTTTTTGAAGATAAAAATCTATAAACCACTTGCTAGACTAGCCAAGGAAAAAAAAAAAGAGCAAGACCCAAATAAACAAAATTAAAAATGAAAAAGGAGACACTACAACTGATACCACAGAAATAAATACAAAAGATCATCAGAGACTGTTATGAACAGCAATACTCTAACAAACTGGAAAACCTAGAGGAAATTGATTTAAAAACCAAGATTGAATGAGGAAGAAATAGAAAACTTGAACAGATCAATAATGAGTAATGAGATTAAATCAGTAATAAAATTCCTCCCCATGAAGAAAAGCCCACCAGATCTCTACATGGCTGAATTCTACAAAACTTGTAAAGAAGAACTAACACCAATTCTTTTCTAACTATTCTACAAAATTGAAGAGGAGTAAATTCTCCCTAACTCATTCTATAAGCAGGCATTACTTATAGACAAGGACAAAACAAGAAAGAAAACTACAGGCTGTACTCCTGATGAACATAGACTACAATCCTTAGCAAAGTACTAGCAAACCAATTCTAACAACAGCACATCAAAAAGATAATACATTATGATCAAGTGGGATTTATCCTAGCAATGTAAGAATGTTTCAACATATGCAAATCAATAAATGTGATATATCACATTCACAAAATGAGGAAGAAAAACCATATATCATCTCAACAGACACAGAAAAAGTGGTAAAATTTAACATCCCTTTGGAATAAAAACTCTCAAAAACTAGGCATAGAAGAAACATACCTCAACATAATAAGGTCACATGTAACAAAGTCACAGCTAACATCACATTTAATGGGGAAAAAGTGAAAGCCTTTCCTCTAAGACCTAAAGCAAGACAAGGATGTCAACTTTCACCACTTCTATTTAGCATAGTACTGGAAGTTTTAGCCAGAGCAACCGGGAAAGAGTAAGAAATAAAAGCCTTCTGAAAAGGAGAAGAGAAAGTCAAATTATCCTTCTTTGTAGATAACATAATATCACATTTCCAAAAACCAAAAGGCTCTATTAAAAAACTCTTAGATCTGAGAAACAAATTCAGTGAAGTAGCAGCATAGAAAAACAACATGCAAAAATGAGTAGCATTTCTATACAACAATAATAAAGTAGCTGAAAAGAAAATCAAGATGGATCATTGTACAGATTAGATCACGTGCTAGGTAACAAAACAAGTCGCAATAAATTTTAGAAAATGAAAATTATATCAAGTATGTTTTCTGACCACAATGAAATAAAACTAGAAATTAATAATGAGAGGAGCTTTGGAAATTGTACAAACATTGATTTTAAAGATAAAAAATCTATAAACCACTTGCCATAGCTACATAAAAAAGACCAGTAATAAGTTTAAGGAGGTGAAATAACTCTACAAGGAAAAGCACAGAACACTGATGAAAGAAATTGAAGAGGACACAAACAAAAAGTTATCCCATGTTTGTGAATCAAAAGAATTAATATTGTTAAAATGGCCATACTATCCAAAGTAATCTATAAACTTAATGCAATCCTTAACAAAATACCAATGTCATTTCTCACAGAAATAGAAAAAAACAATCCTGAAATTTTTATGGGACCAAAACTTGCATGGGATGAACAACCCAAACATCCTGAACAAAAAGAACGAAGTTGGAGGCATCACACTTCCTCACTTCAATATATACTACAATGCTATAGTAATAAAAAGATCATGATATTTTTGTGAAAAACAGACACATAGACCAACAGAACAGAATAGAAACCCAGAAATAAATCTGTATATTTATAAACAACTGATATTTGACAAAGGTGCCAAGGACACACATCGGGAAGGAGACACCCTCTTCGATAAATTGTGCCAGGAAAACTAGATATTCGTATGCAGAAGTAAGAAACTAGACATTTATCTCTCACCATATACAAAAATCAACTCAAAATGGATTAAAGACTTAAACATAAGGCCTCAAGCTATAAAACAACTAAAAGAAAACATGGGGGAAACACGCCAGGACGTTGGCACAGGCAAAGATTTTATGGTTAAGATCTCAAAAGTACAGGCAATGAAAACAAAAAATAGATAAATGGTACTATATTAAACTAAAATGCTTCTGTATGGCAAATAAAACAATCCACAGAGTGAAGCCACAACCTCTTGAAAGGGAAAAAAATATTTGCAAACTATTCAACTGACAGGGCTAATATCCAGAATATATAAGGAACACAAACAATTCAACAGAAAACAAACAATAACTCAATAAGAAAGTGGACCAAGAACCTGAATAGACATTTCTTTTTGAGAAATTCTCAAAAAGACATTTCTCAAAAAGAAATGTTTATTCTTCTTTTGAAAGGAGAATTTGTATATGATCAACATGTATGTAATAAAATGTCCAACATCACTATCATTAGAGAAGCACAAATCAAAATCACAATGAGATATCATGCTACCCCCGATTGAGCGGCTATTCTCAAAAAGAAAAGAAAAGAACTGATGTTGGTGAGGATGCAGAGAAAGGAAAACTCATGCTTTGCTGATGGGAACACAAATTAGTATAGCAATAATGAAAACAGAATGGAAATTTCTTAAAAACTCAACATAGTAGTACTCCATGAATCCCACTACTGGGTATTTACCCAAAGGAAAATCAGTGTATGGAAGGGATATTTGCACCCCCATGTTTATTGCAGTACTACTCACAATAGGAAAGATATGAAATCAACTTAAGTGCTCATCAATGGATGAATGAAGAAAGAAAATCTGGTAAACATATATGATGAAATACAATTTGGCCATAAAAACCCCCCAAATCCTGTCATTTGTAGCAATATTGGTGGAACTAGAGGTCACTATGTTAAATGAAATAAGTCAGTTACATAAGGACAAAAATCATGTGTTCTCATATATATGGCGGAGCTAAAAAAGTTAATCTCTTGGAAGTAGACAGTAAAATGATAGTTAACAGAGGCTAGGAATGGTGTGTGGTGCAGGCGGAGGTGGGAAGACGTAGATGAAGAGAGGTTGATTAATGGGTAGAAACACACAGATAGAAGGGATAAGCTTTAACGTTCAATAGCAGAGTATAGTGACTATAATTAACAGAAATATATTATATATTTCAAAATAGCTAGAAGAGAGAACTTGAAATTTTCCGAAAACATAGAAATGACAAATACTTGAGCTGATGGATATCTTAAACACCCTGGCTTGATCATCACACATTCAGTGCATATAATAAAGTATCACATGTACCCCCATAAATGAGTACAAATATTATGTATCAATGATTCAGAAAGTGTTAAGAAATCGTTGCCCCTCTCCAAATCAGGGAATTTTACTTTTATATTTATTTTGTACATTTTATAGTTTTTGTGTTTACATTTAGGTCAATTTCAAATTAATTTTTGTGTATGATGTGAGGTAAAGGGAATGTTTCATTTGTAAAATGGGTATCTAGTTGTTCCAGAAATATTTACTGAAAAAAATACTTTCTCCATTGATTATCTTGACACCTTTGTTGAAACCAACTGACCATATATGTATGAATCTAATTCTGGAATTTCTATTCTTCTCCGTTGATCCATATATCTATAATTCAACAAATAACATATTATCTTCATTACTATAGCTTTATATTACATCTTGAAATTAGATATTGTGATCCTAACTTTGCTTTTGTTCCAAAATGCTGTGACTATTCTAAATTTTTTGTATGTCCCATAATTACTAGAAATAACTTGGCAATTTCTAAAAATAACACTTCTGGAACTTAGATTTGAATTCTATTAATCTATAGATTAATCTGGGGGATAATTTACATCTTAAAACTTGAATTTTAAAATTAATGAACATGGTTTATTTGTTTTTTTATTTAGATCATCTCTAGTTTCTCTCAGGAATTTGTTGTACACATTTGATTAAATTTATCACCAAATATTTGATACCTGTAATAATATCATCTCTTTCATTCCTGATACATTTATTTTGTGTTTATTCTTTTCAGAAGAATATATAGAGGATCAGTCTATATGTAGGATTCTCAATTTGTTTGACCTTTTTAAATAACCAACTTTTCTGTTTATTTTTGTTATTGTTTATCCCTTTAAACTGATATTGATTCATGTTTTTCTTGTTTTTTTACTGTTCAGTCTGAAACAGCAAAAGGTCTAACATGGTATCCTACTTTCGTGCATGCACACACACATACAAACATGTACTGTTATATTTATTCTATTAGAATAGTAAAAGCTCTCTAGATCTGAGCTAGGCTTTTAATTATTGACAAAACTTTTTGTGTAGGTTTTTCTATACCCCAATTTCTTATGAGGTTATACAATGAAAGCAGATGTCACCTTTACATACAGTGCACAGGAAAGAAACTCTAAAATTACGATTATCAGAGCTCATATAGGGCAGCTGATACATCCACTCCTCCTCCCCTCCAGATATGGAGAAAGAAAGATTTTGACTCTGGAATGTAATCACATCTTCCCTCTGGGTAGGAGGGTAAGGTCTCTGGGATTTTATTACTCTTTGGAATGTAAAAAATGTCTCTGGGATAGTTGTCTCTAAATCTCTCTGGAGGTCTCTCTTTTTAGGGTTTCTGTTCAATCATTTCTCACTCCAGGTACCACCTACTCAGCTTAGAAAAGTTCTGAGCAGTATATATTTGAAAATAGCCATAGATCACTATTTTCCAACATCTGCCTTCTACTTACTTTGATGTATTTTTCTTTTCCAAGCTTAATGTAGAAGCTTAGATAATGATTTTTAGAACTTTTTCTTTTCTAAAATATAAGCTAATAAAGCTATAAATTTCACTTTAAACTTCACCTAGCAGCAGATATGTTGTATTTTCATTATCATTGAGTTATAAGTACTGTATAATATTTCTTAGCATTTGACACATAGTTCATTTAAAATTGTGTTGTGTAATTTCCAAATATTCAGGAATTTTTCATATATCCTATTGTTATTTTTTTCTGGCTTAATTCAGTTGTGGTCTAGAACATACTCTGTAGTATTACAATAATTCTAAATTTATTAAAACTTGGTTTATAGCCCAGCTTATGGTCTATTGTAGTAAAAGTTCGATATCCACTTGAAAGTAATGTGTGTTCTTCAGCAGTTAGGTGGCATGTTCTATTAATGTCAATTAGATCAAATTGATTGATAGTATAGTTCAGATCTTCTATATACTTAGTGATTTTCTGTCTACTAGGTCTGTGAATTACTGAGAGAGGAGTATTGAAATTTTCAACAATAATGGGGTTTTGTCTATTTATTTTTGCAGTTCTTTTAATTTTTTCTCCATATATTTTTTGGTGCTTTTTAAAGTTCATATACATTAGGATTTTTAGATCTTCTTTATCTATTGTCTGTTTTATCATTATAAAATAATAATGTCCCTTTTATCCCTGGTAATATTCCCTTTCATGAAGTTTATTTTATTTATTTCATAGAAAGGAATCTATTTACAGATTCCCTTTGAAAAATCTGTTTATAGATATTAATATAGAGGTTTCTGCTTTGTTCTGATTAATGTTTGCATAATATATCCTTTTCTGTGCATTTTCTTTTATCATATATGTGTTTCTATATTTCTAGTAGCTTTTTTTTCCTACACAGTAATTGAATCTTGCTATTTTGTCTAGATTGGCAATCTATGTCTCTTAATTGAAGTGTTTAGAACATTCACATGTAATGTAATTACTGATATCCTTGAGCTCAAATTGGTTCTTTTCACTATTTATTTTCTAATTTTGCATTCTTTTTCAACTTTTCCCCCGTTTCACTCTTTTAACTAATAAATTTTTTCATATTTGATTTTATCTCTAATATTGTCTTATTGGTAATAATTCTGTGCTTTATATTTTTAGTAGATTCATTTGAGTTTTCAATATGCATCTTTAACATATCGTAATCTAACTCAGAAATTGCCAAACTTTTCTGTGAAAGACCAAATAGTAAATACTTTTGGCTTTATTGGCCACATAGGGTCTCTGTCATATATTCCTTTTAAAAATAACACTTTAAAAATGTAAAAAACTTTCTTAGCTTGTGAACCTTACAAAAACAGGACTCAGAAGAAACTTGAGCTATGACCATAGTTTGCCAGCCATTACTGCCAATATTTATATTTGAAGCTTCAAATACAAGAAATTTCACATATAATGTAAGGAACTTACAACAATGTGGTGTGATTTTCCCCTTCTATCTTTGATGCTATTTTGTCATATATTTTCCTTCTGCATGTAAGCCTCACTCTTTGTCATTATAATGTTACTTTGAATAGTTAATTGTCTTTTAAAAGAAACTGAAAAGCGAAGAAGTAGTCTTATATATTTTTCTATGTATTTATTATTTCAGATACTCTTTTTCCAAGTATACATCCAGTATCACTTTCTTTCAGCTTGAGGAATTTTTAAGTTATTTAATATTTTTAACATTTTTTCTTGTGCTAATCTGCTGTATATGAATTCTTTCAGATTTTGCTTGTCTACAAAAATGTTTACTTAACCTGCAACTTTGACATGAATGTTCACTCAATATAGAATTATTTGTTGATTTTTTTTTTTTGACACTTTTAAATATGTCACTCTGTGACTGGCTTGTGTTTTTCCTGACGAGTAGTCTATGGGAATTCTTATGTTTGTTTCCCTACGTGAAGAATGTCAATTTGTTTTTTGTCTTGTTCTTTAAATATTTTTCTTTCAATCGTTTGACTTCAATAATTTGATTATGATGTTGCTTAGCATGACTTTCTTTGAATCTCTGTTAATATAGCTCATCAAATTTGAAATATTTTTATTTTTATTTTCCTGTATCTTTTTTGCCTTTTTCTTATTGTCTCTACTTTCTTTCACTCTAGGTACCTATATATTAGACCACTTCATATTGTCCCACAGATGACTTAGGGTCTAAGCTTTTTTGTCTTTTTTTTTTTCCTGTGCTTTTGAATATATTTCAATATAGTTTTTGTTATATCTTCAAGTTCACTAATTCTTTCTTTTTCTTCTGAAGAGTTTAATATGCTGTTATGCCTATCCAGTAACATTTTCATTTCAAATCTTACAGTTTTCAGTTGTAGAAATTCCATTTGTTCTCTTAAAAACATCTTCTGTTTCTGTACTATTGAGTATATGCTTTCCTTTAAATCACTAGGCATATTTATGAAGAACACTTTAAAGATTTTTCTGCTAATTCCATCATCTTTGGTATGTTTGGCTCTGCTTTTATTAATTGCTTTTTCTCTTGGTCCCAATTTTGCTACATTTTGTAACTTGGCATGGTTTTTTCAAGGCCTTTTTTAAAAGAATTGTTAGATTAGGTCTAAAATAGCCTTTACTCTAGAGTAAGTTTAACCTTGCTTGTAAGGTGTGATCCTTCTGATATTTCTACTGAATGCTTCAGATATTCAACAAGATCTTCCTATTATGGCTGGTAAACACTTGCATGTCAGCCACCCATATTTGAGCTTTGGGAATTGTTCAGCCTGTAGCTCCCTAACCCCTTATATATACCAAGCTTCATAGTGTTTCACCTGGTGCATATGCAGATTGTTTTTCAACATAGGATTTAACCTATAATATGGTTATATTGAACAGTAAATAAACAATGGTTTAGCACCATCTCCCTGGAGGTCTAGAGTTCTCACATGATCTGATTGCCTGAAATTGTGTAGCACTTCTCCCTTCACTCTCTCTCTTCCTCTTTTCACCATGCAAGATGTGCCTTGTTTCCCCTTTGCCTTCTGCCATGATAGAAAGTTTCCTGAGGCCTCCCCAGTCATCTGGAATTGTGAGTCAATTAGACCTCTTTTCTTTAGAAATTACCCAGCCTCAGGTATGTCTTTTCAGCAGTGTAAGAATGGACTAATACAGCCTAAGACTCTTGGGGATCCTTAGGTAGATTTCTGGAAGTCTTTTTCTGAATAGCTCCCTCTTCTCCAGCTCTCTTATCCTTGAATTTCTGTGTCTGTCCCCTCAACACTGTGAGCATAAGTTCTATTTTGCCCTGGCAGAAGGCCAAGGAGCTTATAGGCTTCAACTCATTTGCTTCTGTAGCACGGTCTGCATTCCTGTGCATCCTCTTATCCAGTGGTTGAAAACAGTTGCTTCACATATTTAGTCTAGCTCTCTAATCATTTAGTTGTTTGTGGTGGAAAACAAGACACCTATCATTTACTACAGGGGTGTCCAATCTTTTGGCTTCCCTGAGCTACACGTAAAATACACTAACAATAGCTAATGAGCTTAAAAAATGCATTAAAAACCTCATAATGTTTTTTAAAAGTTTATGAATTTGTGTTGGGCCACATTCAAAGCCATCCTGGGCTGCACGCAGTCTTGAAATTCTTCCGTCCTGAAAATTGATAAAGCCTTTATGGTAAAGTCATGCTCAAATGGCTATGTAGACAAGGTGGGAACATCAGTGGAGAGTGAGTTCTGTGAGTGTCTGTCATTAAAGGGTATTTACAAATACAGTGGTGGAAGAGTAATTATTTTTGTTTGGAGAGGGATTAGAGAAAGTTTTACAGAGGAGGAGAGAGATGTTAGTAGAGTTTTGAAGGATAGAGAATATGAAGATTTAAAACAGGCAGTTTTCCAAGTAGAAGTACTGTGTGGAAGACATAGAGACATGAAATGGAATGTCTTGAGCATGTAAGTTTGAGGAGGAAGGTGTGTGGACTGGAAGTGTAAACAGGAAGAACGCTGACTGCATGCTATGGTATTGAGTTTAGTCTTTATCCAATAGTTGAAAGAAAGGCTTTAAGGAGAGAAATTATTTGTTTAGATAGGTAGAACACAAAACTTTGTGCTGGCAATATGGAAAATTCATTAGTGGGAATTATGGCTGGAGACAGTGTAATTCTTTTGCAGTGTTTTTCAACTTGCAGGTAGCAACCCATAAGTAAGTTTTAAAATCAATTATTTCTTTAATAGTGGAATCAAATAGAGTATAACAGTGTACATCACACATTAAGAAGAAGAATTGTTTTTTGGAACTTATGTTTCACCAATATATGTGCGGTTTTATTGATGCATGCTTATAGTGAGTTGTAAGGTAAACATGTATCTTCATGGCAACAAGAAAAGTTTGAAAGTCCCTGCTTTAATAGATTATGAAAATTGTCTAGTTAAAGATTACGAAAATTAGCCTGGGCACTATGGTGAGACCTGTCTCATCATATCTCTACAAAAAATTTAAAAAATTAGCCAGGCACAGTGGTGCACACCTGTGGTCCCAATGACTTGGGAGGCTGAGGTGGGAGGATCACTTGAGCCCAGGAGGTTGAGGCTGCAGGGAGCCATGATCACTCTGGTGTACTACAACCTGGGCAACAGAGCAAGACCCTGTCTCAACGAAAAATTATAATTTAGCCAAGGCATTAAAAATGAGAAGAAATAGGAAAGAGAATGAAAATGTAAAATGTATAGGGTTTAGAGTTAGTGAGTTATGTGGCTTGAGGGTATCAGATGAGTACAGTATGGCATTTCTGTGTCTAATTTATATAATTGGGTGTTGATGACTTTATTCCAAATACAAGTGCTAAAGGAGGAGGTACAAATTTTGAGAGAAGTAATATTACTGCAGACAAACAAAGATGCAGAGGGTGGTTAGGAAAGGATCCAAAACCTGTCTAAATTTTTACTAAACAGTAAAAGTTAATTTGAGCTATCATCATCTGTTTGGCCCTTGGAGAGGAGAAATTACAGGAAGAAAAGTGTAACAGCAGAGTAACCTGAGAGCAGATATACCATGTTGAGCAACAGCCTAAATGAAGTCGGACATTTTCTTCTCAATATATTATTTTATTTTTTTGTCTTACAAAAAGCATTTGATGATGAAGTAAAGCTCATTGGATGATTTTGACAAAATATAGAAATATAGGAAGATAGATAGAAGAACCATACATTATATGTAATACATGAGACCTTAAGCCCTTGATGACATTTATCTTCACTTGTGAGAAGAGATTTAATAAAGTAATTTATTAGGTCTCTTCTCACTCATAAAAAGAAATGTCATAAAAGACCTATTCCTTCATATATTCTCCATATATTGAGTATTAATCCTTATATTCCTAACTCAGTATGGTACGCTAAATTTTCAGTAGTTCTGCTTTAGAGTAAAACAAATGTAGATGCTAAGAAAAATCTTAAAATTTAAGGACAGAGAATTTCAAGACTGGTAGATGCTTTTGAGTCCCTCAATCTTAAGTGCATATTTATTTTCAGAAAAGAACTAACCTTGGGAAATAAGCGAAACATCATTTCAGCTGGTTAAACTGAAATGCAAAATAAGATGTCTGTTTCCGTTTAGATGATAGAGCTAACACTTTACATGGACCAAGTCTAGTTCCCAACCACACCTTTTCCAGAGAAAAAGTGACAAGGGTGTTGATGATTTCTTTACTCTTAGAAAGAAAGCTTAATCCAGAGTCTACGGTGTGCAAGACAGCAGAGTTATCATCAAATATAAAATTCAACTATTTAAAGATAAACTTGAAAGCCATATAAAGTTTAAAACAAAGTTTACAAAAATAACTGGGAAGATAAAGAATTTGAGTGCAAGTCAATTCTAGCTCAATTTATTACTTTTAAAGTCAATGAAAATTATGCCAAATTCAATTTAAACATTAAAGTTTGTGCCATTTTAGTTATATATTTTAGCTGCTCCTAAAACATTGACTGTTTTTCACCTTCGCCTTTTAGGCATCTCTGCACTTGGGAAGGGAACTGTCTTGTCCAATAAATTTCCATGTATATCTTCAGTTGCTTGAGACATGAGCACAATGATATAATGCACAGCAAATATGAAATTACTTCAGAAATTGACACAAATTCCTACAATCGACACAAAGTGACAGGTCTTTTCAAAGGGAAAGTCAGCTGACATTGGATTGGGTTATTTTTCTCAAAGCAGCACTTCAGCTCCAGCAGCATAGGTAGGTGGAAAGGATTTGTAAGGAAATGGACAAAAGGATGTGATGTACTTTGATAAATGATCATAGTAATACGTCTGTATAAAGCACAGACCTCTTTATTAGTTGAAAATTCTAACTCGGAAACTTCATTTTTATTTTGAAAAATCTAAAATGCCTCTCATATGTGAAAATACAGATTCCAAAGTCTGATTCAGCTCTAGCTTGTTAAACAGAAAGCCTTGTAAGAATATGACTATTATTTTTAGAATTGTGGATGACTGCCTCTACAATGAAGAAACACTTATTTTAGGTAGAGGTGACACTGCAATTCGCAGAAGCAATATGATTAGCTTCCTTTTCTCAAATGTGCACTGGCCCGTCTATATACAGTACAGTAGTTCCCTCTTCTCCGTGGTTTCACTTTCTGCATTTTCAGGTACCAGGAGCCAACTGTGATCAGAAAACAGGTGAGTACAGTACAATAAGCTATTTTGAGAGATAAACCACATTCACATAATTTTTATTACAATATATTGTTATAATTGTTCTAATTTATTAGTTATTGTTGGTAATCTCTTACTGTGCCTAATTTATAAATTAAACTCTTCATCATAACCATGTATATATAGGAGAAACAGAATGTTTTTGTATATGGTTTATAGTCAGTGAGCCATATATATGGTTCAGTTCTATCCATGGTTTCAGGCATTCCAGTTCAAGATCCACTGGGGGTCTTGGAATGTGTCCCCCATAGATGGATATGGGGAAATTACAACATAAGCAAAGGCCATGTCAATAGCTTAGTGAGTACCATGTAGTGTCTTATATGTAGTAGAAAAAGCATTTTCAATTTTATGCTTGCTCTTAATTATAAATTTCATTAAGAAAATTATAAAATACACAAAAGTATATAGAAGCAGAACTTGGAGACTCCCCTCTTTCACTCATGTTTTTACTAGATCAATTATTAACAGATAAGATATTAGAAATAGATTGCTTTTGGCTTTTAATAATTCAGTTAAGACAAAAAATCCTGTTATTTTCTTAAATAAAAAGTCAATTTCAGCATAAAATTAGTGAACTAATATATCTAATTATAGAAATAAGTTATCTTTTCATATACATTGCCATGACTTTAGCATAGAAAGGAAGCATGAGTAAAAAGTACAAAATAAAATTATTCCAAAAGGAGAATAAACATTGCTTATTTTTATTTAAATATAGATGATGAGATTGGTTTTCACAGAAGTGAGCTAGCAGTGGTTGTTTTTCTTCCCCCAATCTCCCATTTAATAATGCTCATAGATACCTCTGCTCTTGTGGGTGGAGTGCTTCAGATGGCAGCATTCTAAACTGGGGATTTCCATCAATTATCTTCAAAACCTCATAAAAAATTTCTGCTCATGCAGATTTGAGCAACATGAAGATTTCTGTAAGCCCTTAACACTTGCTCCCATATCAGAGAGATCAGATTTTTGCTGACCAAGGGAGCAGACAGTATGTTGTAGCTGTTTCCTAAAATGAGTAGGGGCATCCCTTTCCTATCATCCCCTTTCATGACCCCTTTTGAAATGGTCATGAAAGTGTCCTGATAGTGCAATCTTCCTGGGTATAAATGTGCACAGGTTATACAGTGTATCTCGATAAAGTCTGTAGGAGAAACAGGCAAATGTGAGAAAAGTGGTGAAAATTGTGTACTCTGAGGAGTGTGTACAATTGATATATATCCAGCATGAGACTTTGAAAATATTAATATGAAAATAAATGTACTTTATTTTCAAAATACAGAGACAAATTTAAACTTTACACTATGACAGCAAGAAATATTTTATAATATCTATTTTTATTTACGATAAATTTCTTTAAAATAAGATAATAATAATGATAGGGTTAGATACAAATGGAACTAAATTAGATGTGTTCAAACGTGAAAATCAACCTAGAAACATGAAAGATTATAAAGAAACCACAGAAAAAAGCACTAGCACAGCTAAAATCTGCTTTGGAAGCAATAGAGAACAAAAGACGTATTACAGAAGTAGAAAGTTTATGTTGTAGATAACACAAAACATTTTTTCAGAAATTACAGAATCTTATTAAAAATCAAAAATTTGTGAGAGAAGATGGTAGCTATAAAAATATAGAAAAAAGGTGAAAATACAGATAAAAGATCAAATAAGGAAGACAAATATATGTCAGTCAAGTTCAATCAAATAGAATCAAATAATTGGTATCCCTGAAGGAGAAACAAAAACAAATGAAAAAAAGTCAATATCCAAAAACAAATGAAATAAAAACAATATCAGAGAAGATAATTCTCCTCCAGTGAAAAAAAGACTTTAGTCTGGAAATGAATGGGACTCTTCAGGGAAAGAGGTTTCAAAAGAAGGCAATGTTTAGACAATTTCTGGCAAATTTGTTTTCTTACCAAAGCAATATTAGTGAGCCATATATATGGTTCAGTTCTATCCATGGTTTCAGGCATTCCCGTTCAAGATCCACTGGGAGTCTTGGAATGTATCCCCCATGGATATGGGGAAATTACAACATCACAACATAACAATGTTATGTTACAACATATGGGGCAATTACAACATACCAATGTTAAAAAACATTCTATAAACATTTAGATTTATAAAAAAAAAAAGATTATAGGAAAGGCACAAAAAATCATTTTAGCCTTAGATTTCTCTGCACTAGTAATCATCAGAAGTTAAGGGAGCAATATCAATAAATTCTTGAGAAGAAAAAGCAATGCCACCAAAATTCATGCATACAAACCATGGCAAAAGAGCCTTGCTTCTTCCAGCATCCAGAATTTCCAGCTTCTAATATGCCATTCTAAAGTTTTATGTACAATTATACTTGCCATGTACTTTACTTGGAAAAATAGAAATATATTTCTCTTATGTTCCTTTCCTAAAAAGCTTAGGAAAGATGTCAGATATACACCAACTTGACAAACTTGGATTTAGTTAAATCAAATTGAAGATCTCACGAAAAAGAAGCTATGGTATAGTTTGACTAAAAATTACTGAATCACATTTACACAACCATGGCAAATGTTATTACAAGTCATATATATATGAAACATTTCTGAAAAACTAAGATATATTGTATAAAATCAATACTTGTTAATTATATTCTGGGTCTAAAACCTTAGGTAATAGCAATGAATTACAAACGTTTTCAGATAAATTATGAAGGAAATTAGAATTATGTTTATTCTTTATTTTGCTGAGGAAGGAATCAATAAAACACTATTTTACTATTGATATAATTATATATACACAAGCATATTAAAAACTATAAAGATACTCTCCAAAGTAATCACATTCGATATCTTTTGATCTCCAAAGAAGAAAGGCAAATAAAATATAACATATTTACCCATATGTATAAAACAAAGAAAACATCAAGAAAATATTTTCTAAACAAGAAAATTGGCAAATGGGATTAACTATTGGGTATACAGTCAAAGGAATGTAAATGTTTCATCATAAAGACACATGCAGACATGTGTTTATTGCAGCACTATTCACAATAGCAAAGACATCGAATCAACCTAAATGCTCATCAACAGTAGACTGGATAAAGAAAACATGGAACATATATACCACAGAATAATACACAGTCATAAAAAGGAACAAGATCATGTCCTTTGCAGCAACATGAATGAAGCTGGAGGCCATTATCCTAAGTGGACTAACGCAGAAACAGAAAACCAAATAGTGTATGTTCTCATTTGTAAGTGGGAGCTAAATATTGAGTACACATAGACACAAAGAAAGAAGCAATAGACACTGGGGCTTATTTGAGGGTGAAGGGTGGGAGGAGGGTGGGTAGAAGGATGGGTAGAAACTACCCATCAGGTACTATGCTTATTACCTGGATTATGAAATAAGGTTTACACCAAACCCCCGTGACACACAATTTATATAACAAACCTGCACATGTATCCATGAAACTAAAATAAAAAAATATATAAAGAACGTGACACTGTAAATGAATCACTTAAAGATGTGTGAGACAAACATCTAAAACAAATTGAGACAAATTAAAAAACAAAGAAGACAAAGATATGTTAGGCAAATAGAAAGCTGTTAACAGAAATAGTACAGCAAATATACATTTTCAAAATTAAAAACTAAATGGGTTGAGATTAATCTTATCTTGTCAAAAGGAATGCTGTGACAAAAAGATATAATGGCTATAATTGTGTGTGTGTGTGTTAATAACACAGCAATGTAATATATGTAAAATGATTAATTTTGGAAATATTAAGTATACCAAGATATTTCCCTCTGTGTGCTTTGTAAAATCCATTGCCCTTCCTTTGCTATTTAGTTGTATTAATCTCTTAATCCGAGAAAATTATATTAGAAGAGGAGGTATTAAGTGGACTACATTGCTTTAGAAAAGGTATCAAGTTAGTAGAAATCAAACAATTTAAGTTAGTAAATTTAGGGAAGCGTATAAAACTTGGAGGAAGTTTCTGGAGTGACAATTGAAACAGAGAAGTCAGTAGAGCTGTAGTTTTCGTTTTGTTCAGTTTTTAATCACATCAGTTTAAATGACATTTGAAGCTTTACCATGTAGAAATACGTTTTTGGTGTGAAAAGGCCAGCACGTCAGATTTTAAAATATACTAGAAAACTACCACTTTATGATAAATAGTAAAGCTGCTAAATAGACTTTTGTAAATCATTGACTGAGCCAATATTCTTGAAAGTCATCACTCGAAATTTGCCACAGCTGGGCTTTTTGAAAAAGAAGGTGTTCATTTGTCATACTCAAAATACAACATTGCATACTAAGTGCAAAATGCTGGATGACTAAGATCATAGAGTTTATTTCAGAAACCACTGGGTTGAGATAAACACGTGATGCATTTTTAGTTATTTTTCTACCTAAAAGTTACTAAGGATTCAAACGCTAGATGGGAAGAGAAGATTCAGAGGGAATGGGACAATAACTGGGGCACCTGTAGCCTCTGAAGAGTGACCAGTTGTTGCCCCTCCTTTTAGGCTGAACCTTGAAATTGTTGAAGTGTGGCTGGGAGACTTGAATCCTGGGTCACTGTGATAACAGAGTAGAATAACAGTGTGAATGAGAGTTCATGTAAATAGCCTCAGGCAAGCTTTGCAGAATCTCCAAAGTTTCCTTGTTCCCTAAAGAGCTTGAGAGAAGTTTATATCACATGCTTAAAGAAATTTTACAAGTTACATATCAAGAGGTATGTGAATATGAGCCAGAGACTGGTTTCAGCCCAGGAGCCAATGTCGATAGGAAGAACAAGTCAGCCAGGTGGTGGACCCTGAAAACAGAGAATGGCAAAGCCCAGATGCCACCCACGAGAGAAAAAAAAAAAAAAATTGCAAGTCTTTGGGAGCTCAAATCCTCCAGGAAAAAGAAGATAAGGGAAAAAAATTGAGAAGACCGAAATAATTTTCCTGAGTACTTATTCCAGAGAGCTTGAGTTTAACCTGGAGGAGCCTGCATTCCCCTAAATTGGCAAGTTTTCAGCATCAGGGAAAGTGAAGACTTGAGAGTAAAATTAATATAAGTTAGGAAAAAAACAAAGTTATATTTCTTACACCCCTGAGTTGTAGATGTGAAAAATATCACACACATAGAAAACAGACACTATTCAAAATAAAATGAAAATCTGAGAGACTTAAAAATAAGTAAGGATATGGGAAAGTGGAATGATAATTATGTTGATTAAATTTGCATCCTATAGAAATTTCTTTTAAGAATCCATGGAACATTTACATATCTTCGGTAAGCACCCTGAATATGAACAGGACTGTAGGTGTTATTTGAGCAGAATTTAGCAACAATAAATAGAACAAATAATCTCCTATGACAATTAGTAAAATGCAAAACTTCAAAATAATTATTGGGTCAAGTAGGAAGAGTGCTCTCAAGGATGGGCAGATTTTCTTATTAAGTTACAAATCTACAATAACTAACATACAGCGATGCTGACTCAAAATTAAGCAGATCATTTGGAAGAGAACACAGAGTCCAGAAACGGATTCAAGGATATGTAAGCAACATTTTGTATGTGATAGGTGAGGCTTTGAATTAGTGAGAGGGAAAAGATGATTATTCAATGAATATTCTTGCTCTCTTTGGATGAAATTTAGATCAATAACTACCTCTAGAGTACATTTCAGATACATTACAATTTTCAGATACATAAACAACTATTTTAATAATAGTTGGATAGGCGACCTTTTAAATAACGATATCAAAGAAAAAATAACTGAACGTAATGATAATTTTTTCTGTTTATAGCTAATTATTACATTGCACCAACCCGCATATTTATAGGTATACCTTATTCTATTGCACATTGCTTTACTGTGCTTTGAAGATATTGCATTGTTTTACAAATTGCAAGTTTGTAGCAAACCTGCATTGAGCAAGTCTATAGGTACAATTTTTCCAAAAGTATGTACTGACTTCATGTCTGTGTCACATTTTGGTAATTCTCACAATATTTCAAGCTTTTTCATTATTATTATATCTGCTATGGTGAACTATGATCAGTGATCTTTGATATTATTGTAATTATTTTGGGGTGTCACCGTGTCCGCATAAGGTGGTGAACTTAATTGATAAATGTGTGTGTTCTGACTGCTCCACCAACAGGCCATTTTCCTTTTTCTCTGCCTCTCCTCAGGTCTCCCTATTTCCTAAGACACAACAACATTGAAATTAGGCCAATTAATAACCCTACAGTGGCCTCTACGTGTTCAAGAGAAAGAAAGAGTTGCATGTCTCTCACTTTTAATCAAAAATTTAAAATAAACTGGCTGGGTACAGTGGCTCACACTTGTAATCTCAGCAGTTTTTGAGATTGAAGCATGGATTGCTTGAGCCCAGGAGTTCAAGACCTGCCTGGGAAGCACAGGGAGACCCTGTCTCTACAAACGATAACAAAAATAATAACGAAAATTTGCCAAGCATGATGGTGTGATGCTTGTCGTCCTAGCTACTTGGGAGGCTGAGGTAGGAGGATTGCTTGAGCCCAGGAGGTCAAGGTTGCAGTGAGCTGTGATTGAGCCACTGCACTCCAGTCTGGGTAAGGAAGCAAGACTCTGTCTCAAAAAAATAATAATAATAAACTTAGTGAGGGAGACATGCCAAAAACCAAGATGGGCTCACGCCTGTAATCCTAGCACTTTGGGAGGCCGAGGCAGGCAGATCACTTGAGGTCAGGAGTTCAAGACTAGCCTGGCCAACATGGTGAAACCTTGTCTCTACTAATAATACAATAATTAGCTGGGTATGGGGGCATGTGCCTGTAATCTCAGCTACTCGAGAGGCTGAGGCACTAGAATCTCTTGAACCTGGGAGGTGGAGGTTACAGTGAGCCAAGATCGCACTACTGCACTCCAGCCTGGGTGACAGAGTGAGACCCTGTCTCAAAAAACAAACAAACAAACAAACAAAAACCAAGATGGGCCAAAAGTTAGGCCTCTTGTGCCAAACAGCCTAGTTGTGAATGCAATAAAAAGTTCATGAAGGAAATTAACAATGCTACTCCAGTGAAAATGTGAATGATAAGAAAGCAAAGCAGCCTCATTGCTAATGTGAAGAAACCTTGAGTGGTCTGGACAGAAGATCAAACCAGCGTCAACATTTGCTGAAGCCAAAACCTAATCCAGAGCAAGTCTCTAATTCTCTTCAATTCTATGAACGCTGAGGGAAGTCAGAAGATGCAGAAGAAATGTCTGAAGCTAGCCAAAGTCGGTTCATGAGGTTTAGGGAAAGAAGCCGTCTCCATAACATAAAAGCGTAAGGTGGTTGGGGGCAGTGGCTCATGCCTGTAATCCCAGCACCTTTGGAGGCCGAGGCAGGTGGATCACTTGGGACCAGCAGTTTGAGACCAGCCAACATGGCAAAACCCCTTCTCTACTAAAAAATACAAAAATTAGCCAGGTATGGTGGCTAATAGTCTGTAGTCCCAGCTACTTGGGAGGCTGAAGCAGGAGAATCACTTGAATTAGGGAGGCACAGCTTGCAGTGAGCCAAGACCATGCTACTGCATTAGAGCCTGGGTGACAGAATGAGACTCTGTCTCAGAAAAAAAAAAAAAAAAAAAAGTGCAAGGTAAGGCAGTAAGTGCCATTTAGAAGTTGCAGCAGATTACTCACAAGATCTAACTAAGATCATTGATGAAGGTGGCTACAATAAACAACAGATTTTCCAAGTAGATGAAACAGCCTTATGTTAAAAGAAGATGCCATTTAGGACTTTCATAGCTAGAGAAGAGAAGTCATTGCCTGGCTTTAAAGCTTCAAAGACAAGTTGACTCTCTTGTTAGGCACTAATGTAGCTGTTGACTTTCCGTTGAAGCCAATGCTCATTCACTGTTCCAAAAATCCTAAGACCTTTAAGAATTGTGCTAAATCTACATGGCCTGAGCTCTATAGATGAAACAACAAAGCCTGGATGATAGCACATCTGTTTATAGCAGGATTTACTGAATATTTTAAGTCCACTATTGAGACCTACTGCTCAGGAGAAAAAAAAAAGTAACTTTCAAAATATTACTGCTCAATACTGACAATGCAATCACCCAGGAGCTCTGATGAAGCTGTAAAAGGAGATTAATATTGTTTTTTATGTCTGTTAACACAACATCCATTCTGTAGCCCATGATCAAGAAGTAACTTTGAACTTCAAGTCTTACTATTTAAGAAATACATTTTCTAAGACTATCACTGCCATAGATAGTGATTTCCCTGATTGATACAGGCAAAGTAAATTAAAAACCTTATGAAAAGGATTCACTTCCATACTAGATGCCATTAAGAACATCTGTGATGCATGGGAGGGGTCAAATGTTAACATAAACAGGAGTTTGAAATAAGTTGATTCCAATGCTCCTGGATGACTTTGATGAGGGTTTCAAGAATTCTTTTGAGGAAGTAACTACAGATGTGGTAGAAATAGCAAAAGAACTAAAATTACAAGTGAAGCCTAAAGATGTAACTGAATTGCTGCAGACTCATGATAAAATCTTGAATGGATGAGAAGTTGTTTCTTATGGATGAGCAAAGACAGTAGTTTCTTTAGATAGAAACTACTCCTAGTGAAGATGCTGTGAACATTGCTGAAATGACAACAAAGAATCTAGAATATTACATAAAATTATTTCACAAAGCAGCAGCACAGTGTGAGAAGATTGACTCCAATTTTGAAGGAAGTTCTACTGTGGGAAAAATGCTATCGAACAGCATCACATGCCACAGACAAATCCTTTGTGAAAGGAAGAGTCAACTGATGTGGCAAACCTTATAATTGTCTTATTTTAATATGTTGCCACAGGTACCCCAACATTCAACAGTCACCACCCTGATCAGTCAGTAGCCATCAGCATGAGGGCAAGATCCTTCACCAGAAAGAAGATTATAACTAGTTGAAGTCTCCAATGATTGTTAGCAAATTTTAGCAATAAAGTATTCTTAATGAAAGAATGTACATTGTTCTTTTAGACATTGTTAAGCTGTTGCACACTTAATAGACTATAGTGTAGTGCAAACATAACTTTTATATGCACTAAAAAACAAAAAAAAATATGCAACTCACCTTATTGCAGCAGTACAGAACCAAACCTGCAATATCTCTGAGATGTGCCTATAATTTTTAATAGCATTGCCTAGAACTGCCAGAGCAACATAGAATGTTGAATTGATAGCAGAAACTTTTCTATTCCTCTGACTCATAGTAATTTTTTTTTTTTTTTTTTTTTTTTTTTTTTGGAGACAGAGTCTCACTTCATTACCCAGGCTGTAGTGCAGTGGCATGATCTCGGCTTACTGCAACCTCCGCCTCCCGGATTCAAGCGATTCTCCTGCCTCAGCCTCTCGAGTAGCTGGGATTACAGGCACCCACCACCAGGCCTAGCTAATTTTTGTATTTTTAGTAGAGATGGGGTTTTGCCATGTTGGTCAGGCTGGTCTCGAACTCCTGACCTCAGGTGACCCACCTGCCTTGGCCTCCCAAAGTGTTGAAATTATGGGTGTGAGCCACCACGCCTGGCCTCATAGTAATTCTTTTGGGTCTTAGCAATACATATGATGTTGTCTGCAGTATTAGATAGATGGAATTTAATGTTCTAAAAAGAAATCTCTCCACTTAGATTACAGAATATTTACTTATTTTAAAATCAGACATCTTGGTTTACTTTTATAAAATTTTTAATAGCATCTAATTTGCATGATAAATTATATCAGCAAATCTATTTTTATTGATTGATCTTAGCAATTACATAATAAAATGTAACTGATGGCTTATTTTTAAATATACTTTTGAATTCGACTTACTGTTATTTACTTAGGATGTTTACCTTTATGTCATTAATAAAATTTTGATTTGTGGTGTTCAGTTGTGTGTGTGCACAGGGCTTTTTAAATCAGGTTTTGCTATCAGGGTTGAACTAATTTCATGAAATGTGATTTTGCACCTCTTCCTCCCTTCCCACCTCCCAGAAAAGACAGACTTCTGTGATATAAAATATTTAATTCTGAAAACAGCTTCTCTGCACTTCCCTTACACATAAGGAAGCTGAGAGCTAGAAAAATTAAGTAATGTGACTTGTGTGTTGAGCTGGCACAACTGGGGAAATGTAATCAAAATTCATTTTATTTTTCTCACTCTCCTTTCAAAGTACGGGGCATATATTTCTTCTACTACTGGATGAAAATTTTGGGGACTTCGTAATTTTTATAGTCAATGGTAAGGTCTATGCTCCCTTTAACTCACAAAACAGCCTCAGTTTGACATTAGATCACCGAGTTCCTAAGTTGACTGATAATTAAATCTTGTCTAATCTTTTAATTGGAGATGATTTTAGATAGATGTTGACACCTGCAGAGTGGGCACACTCGGTACCTTCTTTCATTTTCTGCTTCTCCACCCTCCATTTGCAAAGCAGTTTCTGGCTCTTCCAAAGACAGTATGCAGAGAGGGAGAAAGTAAAAGCAGGCACAGAAAGTATACTAGTATTACGTAAGATTGTTTCATACTCTTTGATTCTTGGTCCTATTCATAGATGATTTTCCTGCCTGAGAACTTCTGTGGGTTCTTCGGGGTCTCCCTATGCTAGGCCTTTTAATTGTAGCCTCAGCAGCCATTTCTCTGGGCTCTGGTCTTTCCATGAGCCTCTCCATATTAAGTTCTAAGTGGCATCCCAGACAGAACTTGAAGTGGCTCAGGTCAGTTCTTAATCCTTTTTGGCTCAATGAGTGAGAAACACTCATACATTCTGTGGTCGTCATGGGTAGGAGGCATTTTCTAACCCGACTGGTCTCCGTTTTTTCTCCAATTCACAACCTCAGGGCTTTAACACAGCTGCTTACCTTAAGATTTCTCAACGTAAGTCAGACAGCAGCCTCCTACTGGGCCCCAAGCTGTTGAAGACCCCATTAAAATATCTGAATGCTCCTAGTGAAGCTTTTTATTCCCCCTAGATAAAAAGTGAGAGGCAGACAACTTAGCCCACTCCCAACGAGACCCAGAGCTTGGCAGCATTTCCTGCTAAAGAATTATCCTCTTGAAATCCACTCTCGATGCTTTCTTACTTTCAGAGTGGGTGAGGAATTTCAAGAGACCTGAAACTGCTCTTGACAATTGCTCATAAGGTGAGGCCCTGCTTCTGGAATTTCATATTTTTCATATCCTGGTACTCAGTTGCCATTTCATACATAACATCCTGTCTCAAAGCTGCCCAAGGTCCTCCAGAATGGGAGGGAAGAACTGCACCTAGGTCCTTTGATTTCTAGTAAGAACATGACCACTTCATACTGCAACCTGTTGGTGGATTTGCAACCATCGTCAAATGAGTTTAATATCTCATACTGTGCACCTCACAGCAGTCAGTACTTCCATATTTACCCTTAAATTCAAGACGGAATGTCTGTTTAAGCTAGAAGTAGATAAGTCTTAACAGTAAAATCATCTGGAAATCTAATTAGTTACTATGGGAGTAACTTTTCTCTAGACATTAACTTTAAATATAACACATATATCTTTCTGAAATAAGAGGCCAGGAATAAAACAGAGTAAAAATCCTTCATTTCTGGACAGATGATGTCTTATAGTATATATTAATTAGATAATAGAGTTAACAACTTTATATAATGAACTGTTTTATGAACTGCAAAAACTTCTAAGTAAAATAATAAAGATTGAAAATAGCACTACTCACAATAGCAAAGAAATGGAATCAACCTAAATGTCCATCAGTGACAGACTGGATAAAGAAAATGTGACATATACAATAAGAAATACTACGCAGTCATAAAAATGAACAAGATCATGACTTTTGCAGGAACATGGATGGAGCTGGAGGCGATTATCCTTAGCAAACTTTGCAGGAATAGAAAAATGAATACCACATATTCTCACTTACAAGTGGGAGCTAAATGATGAGAACTCAAGCACACAATGAGGGGAACCACAGGCAGTATAACCTACTTGAGGGTGAAGGGTAGGAGGAGGGGGAGGAGCAGAAAAAATAACTACTGGGTACTAGGCCTAAAACCTGGGTAATGAAATAATCTGTGCAACAAATGCCCGTGACACAAATTTACTTATATAAACCTGCACATGTACCCCTGAACCTAAAATAAAAGTTAAAAAGTAAAAGAAAATAGAACAATAACAACAGCAAGGACCAAATAGCAAGTAAATAGTAAGTGCTTGGGAACAAAGTAGCATTTACCAGAGCCATGTTATATTTGTTAATATAGTTACTTTCTATGAAGAACATGAAGCTCCCTATTGAAACACAGAGCACATACCTTGAAATATTTTTTTTTTTTTTTTTTAATTTTTATTCTACTTTAAGTTCTAGGATACATGTGCATAATGTGCAGGTTTGTTACATATGTATACTTGTGCCATGTTGGTGTGCTGAAAAATACTGTAAGTGAAACAGTATGCCAAATTCACAAACGTTATTTTATTACTTAGATTCCACTAATATGGCCTGATTTAAATATTCTCTTTTACTTGTAATTATGACAATTTCTTATTTTTAATATTTATATTGTAAATTTGGTATTAGTTTTATTTGGCTTACGGAAAACTTTTCTCCCAATTAGTTTACTCTTACCAAGTAAATAATAGGTATATTACCAATGACGAAATATGAACATCTAAATTTTAAAAGTATATAATTCAGTAGACATTTAAGCATATTACCAAAGTGCCATTAACTTTATGTTTTATGGCATATTTAAAAATGTAATCGAATATGAAGATTTCTGCTCAGTGTAGTCAGTTTTATGGCAAACATCTCTTGAAAAATTGATACAGTTGTATCAAAGGCTTTTGCTCTGCCATTTTGCCTCATCATTCAAAGGTATATTTCTTGAGTAGCTACGATGTGCATAACAAATTTAGGTACTAGGCAGGTAAATAAGGTACATCACCCTTGACTTCAAACTTTTAATTTTGTTGGCTAAAGAAAACCTTTCAGTGGAAAATAGTGAGTGATAATCCCAGACAGTAAATAATTTACAAATAGCCTTGTAATGGGACTTTACAGAAAAAAGAGAGCACAGTATATAGGGGAGATGAATAAGACATTATGGACAAACTGGAATATGAGTTAGTCTTTCCTAATTTCAAAGGATCCCAAATGATTGGGGGAGGAAATTCTCCACACTTACACGCACACACACATGCACACACGCGCACACACACCCATGAACTAAATTATGACGGTATGAGCGCCAAGAGCAAAGAAAACAAATACTGGAAGATAAATTGGAAGGGTGTTTCGGATCTAGACTGTGTTAGTCCCTTAATGCCAGGATAAGAGCTATCACGTTTATCCTCAAGATAGGATTACTCAGTGGGAATCATAAAATGAAATCAACTCTAAAGAACTTTGGAAGGGGGTAAACCATTGAGAACTCATTAGGAAACTATTGCAGTAGTCTAGATTGAGGGTGTTCAAAGAACATCAAGTAGGCTATGGAGTGAGAATGAATGAGAATGGGTGGATTCCAGATACACTGAGAAAGAAGCATTGATAGAATAAGGTACATGAATTGGTAAGGGGAGCAAGGAAGAGGGAACAATAACAGAACATGCAGTGGTCTATTGGGAGATGTGGTGATAGCAGAGCCTGCTCATCTGTAATCTTAATTAGAAGCTGGCTTTCTCTTGAGAGAGAAACTCTAAAATATTACTTTCATTTACATATATTTTAAATGAGCACACAATTATATTAACGTTTATAATTCTACGGTAAGAGTATACTATTGATTTGGAATTCTACTTGCTAGCTATTTTTCAATGGAAAAAAATTTAAAAATTTTCTTGAAGAAAGATTCCTTATTAATATACTCCTTTTAGGTAAAATGGAAACAAATTATTTTAGAAAGTTATGTATTACACAAATAAAGTACCACCAGTAAAATTAGATAATAGAAAGATAAACAAGTTTATTAGGACAGTGAATTTCCTTTTAATATTACTTCTTATTTTAACTGCAAATCATACCTACTTCCCCAGCAGAGAAAAAGTTATATTTAAATTCACAGAAAAATGTAAGTACCCCAAAAAATGTATCAGAAACAAAGGACAGAATCCTTAATACACATTAGCCCCTCCCTTAGAATCTCTTCCCAAAAGGCCACACCCATTTCTCCCCATATCTCTTGTCCTGTCATCTCCTTGGTCATGCCTCATAGTGTTTCAAGTCAGCATCTTAGAATCTAAAGCTTTGGTAATGTCTAAATAAAGGATTTAATATTAGAAACAATTGAAGTATAATGATTTGAGATGTATTTGCTATAGTTTCACTTGTGCTACTTTTGGGGAAGATGTTTCAGAATAGTCTTGAACAATCCAGAAACCCAAAACATACTGTAAAATATTCTGGCTGTGTAAATATACTGCCTGTGGAATGCCATTGAAAGCGGAATCAAATCTGAGTTACAGGAGTTGGTCCATAGGCTTTTGTTACCCCTATAACATTTACACAGGGTAGCAATATTTTCATGGGCTGAAGGTTTTTAATTATTTTTCCTAAAGCCATGAGTGCTTGCTTTTGTAAGATCATGATGCTCGTATCAGTAAAACAACTTGTCTACTGTATTAGTCCATTTTCATGCTGCTATAAAGACATACCCAAGACTGGGCAATTTACAAAAGGAAGAGGTTTATTGGACTTACAGTTCCACATGGCTGGAGAGGCCTCACAATCATGGTGGAAGGTGAGGAGGAACAAGTCACAACTGACGTGAATGGCAGCAGGCAAATAGAGACCTTGTGCAGAGAAACTCCCGTTTCTAAAACCATCAGATCTCGTGAGACCCATTCACTTTCATGAGAACAGCATGGGAAAGACCCACCCCCATGATTCAATTATCTCCCACCAGGTCCCCACAGGTGAGAATTATGGGAGCTACAAGATGAGATTTGGGTAGGGACACAGAGCCAAACCATAGGTACTAAAAACAAACAAACAGACCTTGAAAATCTACAGTTAGTTACGGTTTAATCTCTTACGTTGCAATTGTCATTTCATACCACTACAAAACCAATGAAGAAAGCCAAGGCCAGGCGTGGTGGTTCACGCCTGTAATCCCAGCACTTTGGGAGGCCTAGGTGGGCGGATCACTTGAGGTCAGGAATTGGCGACCAGCCTGGCCAGCATGGCGAAACCCCATTGCTACTAAAAATACAAAAATTAGCTTTGCGTGGTAGTGTGTGGCTGTAATTCCAGCTACTCAGGAGGCTGAGACAGCAGAATCGCTGGAACCCGGGAGGCGGAGGTTGCAGTGAGCCGAGATAGCGCCATTGCACTCCAGCCTGGTCGAGAGAGCGAGAGTCTGTCTCAAAAAAAAAAAAAAAAAAAGAAAAAGAAAAAAGAAAGCCAATATGGGTTGCGAACATCAATAAAGGTTCCAAACATCAATAAAGAAATAAGAAAGCTAAATTGAGAGGATTATCTAGCTGTTAACGTAAGTAATTTCATAATTTTTCCTAGAGCCAATGAGTAGTGAGAATGAATGGCTTCGCACATTTTGGGAGGACAGTTTATTTCAATCTCAGAAAGAACTCGTTGCTCCCTGTTCTTTTTAAAAACATGCCCTTTTCCCCCAACTTATTTTAGTTTTACCTGAGCATTATGTAGGTGAGTCAAAAAGTATATGTGCTAGATTTTCTCAAGTTCTAAATGATTTATTGAGTAAAATTTAAGGTTATCTAAAAAATGTATATTACAAGGTTTTTTGTTTATAAATGTTAAATAATGTAGTTTTATCCATCACGAATTAGAATTTTACCCAATTACTAACTCATTTATAATTTTTTCAGATCACAGCCAAATATTTTGTAAACCAAAGAATTATATTCACCAAAGAACATAAGGGATGCCCTCCTGTATTAAAATGATAATAACTAACCAATAAAAACTGGTGTTGTTTTATCATAAAAAAATGTATCTGTATATCATTGTGCATGTTATTGCCTCATTCAGAAATATTTTCTACATATAAGTGAGTAATGAGATATGGACCTAGCATTAAAATTAATTACTAATTTGTTGTTGTAAAACCATATCCTAATTATTTAACAGATGAACTCAAACTCACATTTCAGGGGCTTTCAAAATTCGTTACTTTTTTTTTTCTTTTTGAGGCAGAGTCTCACTCTGTTGCTTAGACTGGAGTACAGTGGCACGATTTCAGCTTACTGCAACCTCCACCTCCCAGGTTCAAGAGATAATCCTGCCTCAGCCTCACAAGTAGCTGGGATTACAGGCACATGCCACCATGCCTGGCTAATTTTCATATTTTTAGTAGGGATGGGGTTTCGCCCTGTTGGCCAGGCTGGTCCCAAACTCCTGACCTCAGGTGATCCACCCGCTTCAGCCTCCCAAAGTGCTGGAATTACAGGCGTGAGCCACCACACCCAGCCCATTAATTTCCTTTAGAGTAAAAACTATGATAAAATTTTGTAGTGCCTAATTATGCCTAAGGTCTCAGTCCTACTTAAGCCATATGTTATTTGGTATGACATCCTTTCAAATCGTGATTAGTGGAAATTCTTGATCAGAAGTGATGCATTTTTCTATAGTCTGAGTAGCCAATAAATTTCATTTGAAAACTGTTCCCCCAAAAACCTTGGTATGACTGGTGAGTAGGCAATTGCAATTTTTAAAATTGTCTAGTGACGTCTCATGTTGCTTGTTCAGATATTTTCTTCTAACATTGATTGAAAGTTTCCTTAAACTTAGAACTTCGAATATTACCATTTGAAGATAAAGTATTTAAATGCAGCAGGACTATTATAGGGCATTATCTTAGGCATCTATAAAACTAATCTATTACATGTGGTATCATGGGGTGAATTTTCATTTACCTGGCAATGATTCCTCTGTAGAGATAGATAAAATCTTTTAGCCATTAGAGCCTACAGTAGAAACTTAGTTTTTATGTATATACATATATACATTTTATACATATGTGTGTGTATATATACACATGTATGTTGTTACATATAAACTATATATGTGTATATAGAACAATATATGCATATATTTATATGGAGATGGTATGTTCTTATATATGTATATACATTTTATATACATATGTGTGTATGCATACATATGTTTAAATAATATATGTATTTGTATATATGTATATGTATACACATATGTATACATATATACATGTATAATTCTACACATACATATATATATGTGGATGCTGAGTGTGAACCAAAGGCACATGTATGTATATACTATATATGTATATATTTGCCTTTGTTTATATGTTTACATATATTTGTGTGTGTATATATTTGCTTTTGTTTTACACTCATTATCCACAAATTACTTACCTACTTTTGTAATAGTATTGTCTACTTTTCTGCGAAATTTTTTAGATGAGGTTTAGAAAGTATATGACTACGGCATTCTCTCTTAACTGCTGTTCTGCTACTCCCATCTTTCATCTCTCCCTGTGTCACTGCATTTGCACATTTATGCACTGCATCAAACTGCTGGATGGTTTTTATTTTTCCGTCTAGGCAGGAGGATGGTGACTTTCATTTACCTGTTGCACTTTGTTCTTGATGTATGATGTTAACATTACAACGTCTCTGTTTCTTTGTGCTCACCATGATTCCCTTCATGAGTTCCTCTTTGCATGTACTTCACAATGTTACATTTCTCCATCAGTTTCCCAATCCTAAGGAAAGGTGTTAAGGTTTCTGAGGCTCTCTAAAGCTTTGCTACATATAGTATGGTCCACAGATCAGCAGCATCAGTATTACCTGAGAGCTTGTCAAAAAAGCAGAATCTCAGCCACACCACAGACTTGCTGAACCAGAATCTGTATTTTAGCCAGATCTCTGAATAAATAGCACATACATAAATGAGAAGCACTGCCCTAAAGGGTCTGCCCCAGCTCCATGTCCTCTGAAATCTCATCTATATGTTCTTTCTGGCCATGTAGTTGCATAAAATACCATCCCCATGGATTCTTCTAACATCAGAGTGAGGACTGCATCACCTGATAGCAGCTGTTTGTGTTTACATACGTACTCACATTCCAGTGATTTTTCTGATCTCTTTTCTCAGCACTTTGGGTTTGGGTATTCTTCCTGACAACTTGGTTGTGAGTTAAAAGGAGAGGACTGTGTTTAGGACACAATAGACTAGAGGCTTCTCTCTCTCTCATCGTCGATTTCCACATTTCAAAATCATCCTCTTCTACTTACCTACCTATTAGGCAAAGAATGAATTAGACATGCTTATTAATGCAACTCTTACTAAACTACTGCTGCCCCAGAAACAAAGCCTCTTTTAAATTTAACCCCATCTTTCTCCTACTACAAGTGGGTATTTTTATGTGAAGCCTGTAATTTTGATTGGGAGAAACAAGTTTCATTTGTAGTATTGGGCATATTATTAAGAGAATAACCTCAGAAAAAGAGTCATCTAGAGCCTGGCATGGTGGCTTACACATGTAATCCTGGCAACTCAGGAGGCTAAGGTAGGGGCATCACTTGAGCCCAGGAATTTGAGGCAGCAGGAAGCCATGATCGCACCACTGCACTCTAGGCTAGGAGATGGAGAGAGATCTCGACCCTTTAGAAAAAGCATAACCTATTCTGCACTACAGTAGGAAATAAAAGATGTTTCTACAACTTGTTCCTATTCCAAATCACAGTGTTTTTATTGTTAGTTTGGTTAGAAAATGGCTTGCTGGAGCATTAGCAAAGTACTGTACTGTGAATGCTCTTGTATTTTGTAATTTTCCATTCTGTTTTGCAGTCATTGACTGGCCAAGTGACATGAAGTGATTTTTCAAAGGAAAAAGCTATACTATACATTTCAATACAGAATCATCATGACATAGAAATGGACTATTGTTCTTTAACTGTGCCTATTTCCTGAACATGGTAGAGATTTTTCACACACAGTAAATATGTAACTGTGTGAGAATAAGAGCCAGATCATGTCTTTATGTTCTTTTATGGAAGGATATTTCAACTGACAGTTAATCCAAAAAATAAAATGGACAAATAATATATATTATGGTTTATGATGTGTCAGAACTACCTATATAGTGAGATAGTCTCTAAAGAATTGTGAGACAGGTTGCTGATACAGAGGTGAATTAATAAAATTCATCCATAAGCCCGTAATAGAAATTGATCACATGTAAGAGGAATTCTCAGCATCCTGGTCAATTAAGAATTCAGAAAGTCTAGAATTATGAATCTGAATTAAATAAATCATAGGCCAATATAAAGATGCAATTGTGTAGGCAGTATCTTTCATTTCCAAAGATACTTGTGCTGTTTCCCTAGACTGACACAAAAAACCTCATGTAAACTCAATATTATGAGTAAATAGTGTTTATTTAATATCAATATCTACATAAAAAGAACATGTTGCTTTGCAAAAAAAATTAACGTTATTTTTAAGAATCTGGTTATTATAAAATATAATTAAACCAATATAAAATATAACATGAGTTACATTTTAAATTAAGCTATATTTTATATTAATGTTAGTTTAGGATTTCTGATTTTGAAATTGTGTTATCTGTTTGCAAAGAAACAATCTAAAGCTTAGCATTTTAAAATTAAATTTTTCTGTGAAAATGTACAAAGACTATAAATTCAAGGAAACGTAATGTTTAAAATTAATAATTCATTTTAAATTGTATACTATTTATACGTAACTTTTTTATGGTATTGATATTGCTTGTCTTGATTCTTATGCTAAGGAGAGCCCACATACAATATTCTATGACAACGATTCTACTCTGGGTCATTCTGAAAATGATAGGGACATTGTTGGTCATTGCAGTTATTGAGAAGATCTAATGGCATTTATTAGACAGAAGGTAGGATTTTAGATATCTTGCACTGCATAGGCAGTCCTTACAATGAAGAACTGTCCTGAATACTGCATGACCTTTAAATATTCTTCCAGGTAGACATTTTGGAAGTAGAAAATCTTATTGAAAATCTGATTCTAGGATTTATCTCAATCATGTATTAAAACAAAGTACATTGACATCGTTTTAATATGTGCAAAATTTTCTAAGAATACAGAAAACATATATAAAAGTAATCAAAATAATAAAAAAATTCAGTGCATATAATTTGGTAAGATTAACTCACCATTTTGGAAAATCCTGTCAATCATCAGTAACATCCAGTGATGAGTAAATACTTTGCATTTTATAGCTGTGTATTAATGGCAGTTTTTCTTAAAGGAGCAAATATCTAATGAGGTAACTATATTATCTAGTAGTTGCTTCCGAGTGTTTAACATATTGAAATACATGCACACACATATGTACAAACACACACATGCATACACACATACATACACACAAACACACACACATTCCATAAATTACTTTCTTCTCATTTGTTTTTTATATTATAATTGATGTCTTAGGGTATTGAATTGACATTTAAAAATTATTTGTGTAGATAAGTTCAATTACCTGTGAATTTTAGTTTAGGATGATAATGGGGCATTACAGCATATTTATTATAATATGGAGTATGTTGGGTCTGATAGTGTTCGAGAACCACTGTCCTAGGAGCATTCTATATCAGGTAGATTTATGTCTCCCAGCAGGTCACTTGTAATATAGCCAATTGTTCAGCAAATGTTTACTTTGGTAGAAGGGCAAATGTACATAACACAGAAAAATGTGGGGTAGTGTGCCTTGGGTTTTTGTTCTTATGCACACTTACTTGCTGGGTGATTTGGGGTGAGTCAGTAAATGTCCCTGGGCCTGAATTTTTCTTCTATTAAATGAGAGTGTTGGACTTGATGAACTCTAAAATTTTTTAGACACCATATCATTATAGGTAGAAATTTATTTCCATAGGATGGAATCTGTACACTGAAACCTTCATATTACATTTGCTGTGCTCAAAGCTTGTGATGCCTGTTTTCTGGTCTTTTTTAAAAACGCTGAATTAAAACCTATGAAATTAAATTTTCTGTAAATATATTTTTCACTAAATGTAAAACCATTTTAGTTTTGTTTTGATGAATATACTAGCAGCATGATGAATATTTGTAATGATTGCAAACTCTTCCCTGACAAGTCCAATGCCATGAGTTTTTATTTTTAACACACACATAAACATACACATATATATGATAGTGGGTGTGAATGTGTGTGTATACATACATAGATTATGTATAATCATGTATATACACATATACACATAGATATGTGTATACTTATATACGTATATTTGTGTGTATATATGTGTATACGTATATATAGAGAGATTGACTTATAGCTGATATCTTGAAAGGTACATGCAGTTGTATATTTTAATGGCTGATTTCCTTGAAGCCCAGACAAGATTTTCTGAGTGAATATATATTAAATACTTGGTAATACGTGAGAAAATTACTTGTCCCCAGGTCATGTAAAGAGTTGGTTAAAAAAGGGCACATTCATCTTTATCTTTGGGGTAAACCAGCATTCTCTCCTTCAATTCCCATTGTCTTCTTCTTTCAGCCACATGGACCTTGCCACCCTTTTTCTTTAAATTATCAAGAGAACACCACAAGATGAGGAATATTTCACTGCAGGTGGTGATATGAAACTGACAAGTAGTTTATAAACTAGCCCTACCCTATTGCTTGGAGAAGCTTTATAACTGATTGTTTTAATACCAAAGTGACACCAAAGGGGGTCAAGTAAATAAATATGCAAGCCTCACCAGTTCAAAATAATAAAATTCCAATGTGTGCAAGCCTGCTTGTTGAACATATGTTTGAGGCACGGCTAAGCCATCTGGCTCAGTGTCAAGCATTTACACCAACTGTAGTCTTACAGTACCTGACAGCAGAAAAGCTTTATTCCCCTGGTGTTTGGGCACAAATGGAGAAATATTATTGAAATGATTATCTGCATCAAGACTCAGATTTGCTTTGACATTTAGCTGGCTCTGTTTAATCCAAAGGGTTGTCTGAATGAATAAAGAGAAGGGTTCCTCCAGAAGATGCTGCGAGCAGCCAGGGAAAGCCAAATGATTAATGAGACTGAAAGGCAGGGTGGACCTGCCCACCTCCACCCAGACCTCAGTGCCAAGAACTGAATACGAAATTAGTCTAAAGCTTTCCGTGGCTTGTCAGGAAGATTATTCTACCCTCACATGGGCTCTCATTTTGGACTCTGGAACAAAAGAAGTGGATACCTTACCCAATATGGAGGAAATAGAGAGGCTGGGAGAGTGCTTCATGTTATAATCAGAACATTTCGCATTCAAACACTTTTTGCTTTTAACAGCTCTACCAGAGGCATTTAGATATTATGTTAGGAGTAGAGTCTCTTTTCGGAATCAGAAAGCTGCGGCTTGTCGCCTGGTTTCTGTTTTGGCAGCTGGTTTCTATATGCTATGGTCCTTATATCAAGATAATTTCTTTTGGCTTAGAATGCTATGTTCTTCTGGTTATTCTGCACTGCCATTCATTTTAAGATGCTATATTAAACTTAGTTTCTTGAAAAATGAGGTACAGTGCTAGTTTGAGCATTCACCTGTGCTAGCAAAATTCAGGCATTTAGCCAAAAAAAGAGACATCTTTCACAGTCAAAGGCAATTAGCAATAAAATAAAATAATAATTTAAAAATAACAACAGAATAATAACAACAGTAATAGAATAGGCGTCTTAATTTGGAAATCGTTATCAAAGAGTTATAGGTTCTCACTTATTTTTTCAGGTATATTGTACCTTTTGGAGGGAGAGTTTTAGTAATGATTGTTGATTTAGATTTGAAATTCCTTTGGTGATTTGGTTTTAATAAGAATGTTAGACATGATTTCTTTCTCACTCTTACTTTTAATTAACTTTTTATAGAGATATGAATGAATTCTAATGAACACAATTGGCAAGCTAATTGATTTGTTTCAGAGCACAGTGAGCGATCAGTATGCTGGCAACATTGATATACTATTCAAGGATGTCAAACAGTTTTTGGGTTAATTTTCTGGCAGAGGTTAGTTGGGGAAACTGCTTAAAATATGTACTGTTTTTGATTTTCAACTAAGTGCCTGGTTTTTTAAATATTCAGTGAATTAAAAGATATCTATTCCTTTGAATTTATAGTGTCTTTAAATTATCACACTGCCACTGGGGAGTTGCTTTGTGTATTCTGTGCATATTAACAGAATACTTTTACATGTGTTATGCACATGAGAATATTAAAGACCATTTTAAGAAGATAAAGTACTCCTATTGCAAAAAGAAAGCCAAGAATATGATCCACTGTTTAAAAAATTATTTTTAAAAGTTGCTTCAAAATCAAGAGTGGTCAAAACAAATCCTGAAAGCATCCATTTAAAGAAAAATAAAGCACAACTCCAAGAGGTTACTGTTTTGCCAGGGTTCTCACTTTAAAGGTTTTGCTTAAATAAATCCCAGTGAAATGACATTCTTTTATAGTGTTAAGAACAATGAGCGGGTGAGAAAATATATTATGACATAGTTAAACACAAGGCTATAATTTCTAAACTGCATAAATTACATGTTTTCCCTATTATGATACAGACAGCCAAACTGAACATTTTTGAAAGAAAATGACCAACGTATGATTAATTGCAAGCTCACAGATTTTGCAGCTTCAAGAGTAAATCAACTGCTAAGAAGTGCTAACTTGCTAAAATATAAACTAATTTTAGTCTCTAGATATTAAAATATAATTCATCTTCTTCCTCCATTGGGAAAGCTAATTAGAAATTGTGACTGGCAGAAGGAGGAGAACCCAGAGAACACAAGGATTAAGTTCACACGCTTAAAACCTGAGCCCGGAAAAAGTGGCCAGATTTTTTATCCTTTACGTTTCACATATTTGAGTTTCCTGAAACCAGCTTACAGTAATGGCTGCTGCCCAAATGTGCAAGTGACAGAAAAGAGAATTTGTGAAAAGAACACGTTTAGTTAACATAGAATGCTATAAATATAATGTGGAGATATAGAGAAATGGCCCATGGATTCCATTTGTACACTTCTCAAAAAAATGTGATTGTGCACACGTAACACATCTAACAGCTAAGGTTTTGGAAAGGCCATCAGATAAGTGGCAATTGTGTTTTGAACCTTTATATTCTAGGAAATCTCGCAAACTTGTGAGCAAGTCTTGACTTCAAGTTGGCCTTACCTGGGCTCTGAGGATTCTTTCATTGGAAGTTAAGGTAAACATTTACAGGGTTGGAAATGCATAATGAATAAATAGACTATCTTACTCACACATTCAGAGCTCTCATTGATAATTTCATATCTCCTATTTTATATGGCTAGGGTCTTATTTCACAGAATTGTTATTTTGACACATTTTTTAAAGCATAAGTACACTATTAACCCATTTCACAGTATGAGTGTGAGATTTTTCAATTGAAAACAATGGACATAGCAGAAATGCAAAGGGAAGTTTCCTTACCAATATGATGATTTGGTGTGAATAAGTGAGTGAATTAGAATTGCAGTTTCAAGGAGCAACAGTTTTATAATAGTAACACATTTTTAAAAATTTGCCACTGAAAAAAGAGATTCAGGCAAACATTTCATAATAGAAATAGAAGACTACGAAATATGAAGTTGATATTCTATGAACATTAAAAAAATTCTTCAATGGATATTTTCATGTACATTTGAGATAAATGTATAAATCTGACATTAAGATTAGTTGCAATATAGCTTTTAAAGAATAGCATGAATTTCCCTAAAGAATTTTCAGCAATTTCAGTATGCATAACAAGACAATGACTTTCTTGTTGAGTTTTATTCGAACCAAACTTACACACATTTCTTTCCCTGCCCTTAATTAGTAATGATTTTAACTTGCCAGGATTCCAAACTCTAAGGTAATATTCCTAATGAAAATAGTAATTGTGAGAGGCATTCTATGTAGAGATTAAAAACTAGACCACAAGGGTTTTATGTTGGCTCTTTTGGCTCTGCCACTTCCCAGTTGTGAAATATTGGAGAAATTATTTAAAATATCTGCCTTAGTTTCCTCACCTACAAAATGAGAAAAACAATAGTATACACCTAATAGCATTGGTACAAGGATTCAAGATATTAATACATGTTGAATATCTGGACTAGTGCCTGGCACATAGTACGTGATTAATAAATATTAAACCACATACATACCTCAAATATTATATGTTATAGCCAATGTATAACATGCATGAGCCTATGGAAACAAAATTTTCCTTCTTACGATAAGGTTTTTTGTCTTTGTGTCTTCAACATAAGGTAGCATGAAGCCAGGAAGATCTGGTAAGATGAAATGAGGGAACAGGTATGAAAACTTGCACTCCTATAAAATCACACCCATGTCTAAGGATACATGTCTTATAGAGAATGGAATATATCACTCTGGTTTTTGGTTCACACCTAAAAACTCTGGTTTTTAGTTCGTTACTATAATATTTTATTCAGAGGTTTATGATTTAGCACAAATAACAGTATTATTTTTAAAGCACCTAACACTAATTCATCAATCATATAAAGATTAACAATTATAATATGGGCATTCTTCTCTAAGAAGGGTTGTCCTTTTGAACGCCTACTTTGTGCCAAACACATGTATTTCAGTTGATGCTAATTATCACCACAATACAAAATGTTTAACATTATTATTGTTCCCACTTTGAATATGTATAAACATTTCCAGAGAGATTATTTAATGTACTCTGGGTCATAAACTTGTTAACAGTGGAGCCAGTATTCAAATGCAAATTTATTTAAGTTTAAAGCCCGTGTTATTTGTACCACATTATATATTACGGGAGATAAGAAAACAAGGTTTGAAATATGACTGTGCTTCTAAAAAAATTAACTTTTCTGTTCTTTGATTTGGCAACCTGTAAAATGTGTGAAAGGTGAAAACACTGTATTTATTTATTTACTAATTTTTTAAGAAGCAGGGTCTTTCTTTGTTACTCAGGCTGGAGTTCAGTGGCGTGATCATAGCTTACTGCAGCCTGGAACTCCTGGGCTCAAGTGA
The DNA here is from genome assembly GCF_024542745.1 of Macaca thibetana thibetana. Taxonomy (NCBI): domain Eukaryota; kingdom Metazoa; phylum Chordata; class Mammalia; order Primates; family Cercopithecidae; genus Macaca; species Macaca thibetana. Next base: position 86,124,166 of record NC_065589.1, on the reverse strand, counting down.
CCCTCCCATCTCAGTCTCTTGAGTAGCTGGGACTACAGGTGCACTACCAAGCCTGGCTTAATAATTTTTTTTTTTTTTTTTCAGAGATGGGGTCTTACTATGTTGTTCAGGCTAGTCTCTAACTCCTCCCATCTTGACTTCCCAAAATGCTGGGATTACAGATACGAGCCAATGCCTGGCCCTACGGAAAATTTTAACTCAAGATTCTTAGTCAAGAACCTGAAAATACTCGGTAAAAGTAGCTGTGGATGTCATCTCATTTATCTGAAGTATACTTTTCTCACATTAGCTCTTTCAATTTCATTGCCTCATTAGATCATCAATGCTCTTAACCCAGCGTTCTCTGAATTGTATCAAATTATCCTAATTGTCCTTTGTAGCAGCACAAATCTGCTGCAGACTACTCTAACCCATCCGGGACCAATCCCTTGACATGCAGGACAAAATGAAAATGTCTTACATATGTTATTGAAATCTCAGAAAGAGTAGAAAAAAAGAATGGGGTAGAAGCAATATTTGAAGAAATAATGTTAAGATTTTTCAAAATTTAAAAAGTGTATCAGATTCAAAAAATTCTGCAAACCCAAGCAGGTTGAACATAAGGAAAAACACACCTAGACACATAGAGAAAGATAGCTAGATACTGAAGACAAAGAGAAAATATTAAAAGCAGTCAGAGAAGAAAAGACATGTTACTTTCAGTGAAGTGGCAATGAAATGGACAGTTGAGTCTTCAACAGAAATGGTGGAAATAAAGACAATAATATTACATAAAATGCTGAAAGAAAATAACCATCAACCTAGAATTATCCAACACAAATATAAAATTGCACAAAGCAATGGAGATCAACCAAAAAGGTAAGTATATGGGTAAATATAAGTGGATTTTGATTGGCATTGAATATACAGAACAAAAATAGAAATGTTGGAGAACTTTATAGGTATGTAGAGCTAAAATGCATGACAATAATAACATAAAAATTGAGAAAAGTAAATTGAATTAAGATATTTTAAAATTTTTAGCACTCGGGAATGTGATAAAATTATTAATTTTAATAATAAATCAATATACGATAAATCAAGGGTGTATCTTCTAGGGTATCCATTAAAATAATGTTAAATTATGGAGGAGAATTAGAGTAATGAAGAAAAAAGACAAGAAAAGAAATATAAGTAACACGAAAGGCAATTTAATGGAAACAAATAGATAAATAGTAAATACAAACCTAAGTGTATCATTATTTACTATGACTGTAGATGTACTAAATATTGCAATTTAAAAGACTGAAGTTGTCAGATGGGATAATATGTAGCAAGAAAGGAAAAGGTAAAAACAAGGAAGGAAAAAATACGAGCCAAAAGCAACAAATAAACACAGAGAAACAAGAAAGAGTAATCTGCCTTGATAAAGCAAAGAGCTGTGAGTAGCAGAATTATACTAGAGTAGAAGTAACAAGAATGGGAAGAAGGAATCCCCTGAGAGTGGGGAAGCTTAATGAGAAAGTGACATTGTTATGAAGGAAGGAGAGAGAAATTAGTTAAATTTAGAAAAAAATGAATTAAAACAACATAGTAGTGTGTGGAAACTCATATAGGATTTATTAAAGCATGAATAATGCACTAACTTTTAAGTTCATTTTTGTTTCCAGCAGTGTTATTATTGAAGCTCGTAATAATGACCAGTACTTATCAAAAAAAGGTTACATTATGTTCAGTATATGGTATTTTCAGAGATTATGAAATATGTTATATGTTTTGGGAAATTTTCTATCCAAATAAGGAAGCAGTGCTGCAAAAAGTGATGCCTGTACATTAACTAGAAAATCAGGATCCTCTCCTTCAAGACTCTAATGGTGGCTCCTTCTTTTATGTTGGAATAATGAAGGACATGAACTTCATGGCATGGGGAACTAAGTTGGGGACATGAGAAACATTTAAAATCAGCTGATAAAAGAATGTGGAAATGGTCCTAAAATACGTAATAGAATTGTTAGAGTCATGTTTCTGAAAATTTGAAAGTCACATGAATTATCTGATGTTTCTGTTAAACTGAATATTCTTATTCAGTAGGTCTGTGGTGGAGTCTGAGATTTGCAACAAATTGTCAAGTGATGGACAACACTTGGGGTGGGCAGGTTGAGAGAACACAGAACAGAAGCTTCTTATGATAATAATCAAGGGTCAATGATGAAAATAACTTATTTATTTTATGAACATTGCCCCCATGGCTCTAAACTCTGTCTAATCAAAAGATACTCAATAGATCCCCAAAGGAAAAATACAACAAAAGAGCAGGCCATTCAGGAGATTTAGGAAACTTATAAAAATGGAATAAATATGCACTAAATTATTTCCACTCAGATAATTTTTAAATGGGTTTGGAATTCTGATTTATTTCTACAAAGCAAAAGCCTTTTAATGCTGCAATTGTGTCTCAGAACTATCAAATTCAACTTGGAAAAACAAACGCTTCCTTAGAAAAATTCTTACAGGAAGCTGCAGTCATTTTTTATTATGATTTCTAAACTATAATTCCTACCAAATTTCATATAAAATTAAAACCCAGGGTCATATAAAACTGCCAATCAAAACATTGGCAAATGAAAAATGCACACAGTAAACATTTGGGAAAATAACGTAGCAGTTTTCTCATTTTATTAAATTTTGACTGAACAAATGGTAAGTGCTTTGGTATCAGAGAAGCTGCAAGAAGAAAAGGCAATGAGGTTGAAAGCAGTGTGTCATAAAGATTAAGATAACTGTATTCAATTATCTTACTTGAGTATTCCCCTTACCCTCTAATACCCCTGTCCTCCGAACAAAACTTAATCAGTAGTTATAAAACCTGAAAATTTCTGGGAATTCTTCATGTTGCCTTAATTTTGTGACTTTTTAGCTCTGTCAGATAGTATGAAGAAATCAAGAGCACTAAAATATAAAATAGTTTTTCTAAAAAAATATACCAAAAGTAATAAAGTATACTGAGGTATCTTAAAAGGAATCTGATTCTTATTAAAAGTTCTATTTATATAGGGTTTAAACCAATATTGTTTAAAACCAACAATCATCTTTCCATTTAATCCCATGGCCAGAGTAATGAGAGAAAAACTACATAAAAATATTAAAGTCAGAAACATGAAAATTTAGAAGAAAGACATTAATTTGCATCATCAGAATTGGGAAAATCTAATTAGAAGAAAGAAAATAGTAACAGAATCTTCAAATAATTTTTTGGAGAACTTTATATAAAGGTAAACATGAAATAAGAAACAATTTAGCACAACAGGGAAAAGAAATGTTGAATAAAATCCTGATGGAATTCTAACAAAATAAATATTATATTATAAAAAGAAGGAAAGGAGAAAAGTTCTTCCAGTTTGGAAATGAGAGGAACTCCTAGAAAATGCACTTTTTAATTCATAATTTTGGATATAGAATATGTATAATAAGATAACTTTAAAATGTATTTTTACACTGCAATTAGTTTCTAAAGACCTTAGTTGACTAAAATAACAATCAAAACATCACCATTATCCTTCTCCACAGTTACTTGTACATAGCTACGTAACAGACAGTTTTCTAGACCCTGAGAACCCAAAAAGTATAAAATATGGTCAAGTGCTCTAAGTAATAACAATGCAGTGGAATGGAGAATGTATCATCTTATTTATTCATAAATTTATTTCTTTATTCAATCTGTATCAGTGCAGCGAGTATCAATTTGGCACAAGAGGCCACTAGGGAAGAAAGGATGAATGCTATAAAGTTCTTGGCTTCAAGGAGCTTATATTTCAATAGGAAACATAAATCATGTGCATAAATTAGGTACAATTAGAAGACATCAAATGATGGGTTATTCCTCTGTTAGCTGCAGAATCAAGCATAGGTATTGAGATACGCCCCTGAAAATTTCTGGAAAGAGTATTGAAGGAGTTTTCAAAGAAAGGGAGAGATGATGTGCCACATGATGCCAGTGTTAGAACTATTACTTATGGATGATGAATGTTTTCTTCAAGAAGTGGCTTAAAAGCCAAGTATAAAAAAGTTAATAAGGTTTGAACAGAATGATTAAACAGGGAAGAGTCATGTGGCAAAGTGAAGAGCAGGGACACCAAAATAGGAAAAAAGGAAAAGCATAAGGGAAATGGAAATAAAGGTGGCCATGATTTGGCTTGAGTATAAGAATGCATATAAAGAGATCTTCAATGGAGGTGGCATGTGAGTTCATACATTAAAATACATACTCTATCTCCTGCTAGCTCATGTATTTTTAATGTACAAACTTATAAGCCACATGCATGTCAATGATAGACTGGATAAAGAAAATGTGACACATATGTACCATGGAATACTATGCAGCCATAAAAACAATGAGTTCATGTCCTTTGCAGGAGCATGGATGAAGCTGGAAACCATCATTCTCAGCAAACTAACACTGGAACAGAAAACCAAACACCACCTGTTCTCACTTATAAGTGGGAATCGAACAATGAGAACACGTGGACACAGGGAAGGGAACATCACATACTAGGGCCTGTTGGGGGGTGGGGGTACTAGGGGAGGGATAACATTAGGAGAAATACCTAACGTAGGTGACGTGTTGATGGGTGCAGCAAACCATCATGGCACGTATATACCTATGTAACAAACCTGCACGTTCTGCACATTTATCCCAGAACTTAAAGTATAATTAAAAAAAAAAAAACATACTCGAAACACACCACATGCATGCACACCCTGCCAAACATCAAACAATAATATGTAAAATATTTCATAAGAGAAAACAGTCAGATGCAAGAACAAAAGGAACATTTCTGTGAACCAGAAACTGTCAGCAATATAATCAGTAATTGCTGAAGTAGCTTGTCTCCCCAAGTAAGAAAGAAGAGTCTGGGAATTCAACTGGTACAATCTAATGGAAATTACTCCATCTGAGGCAGGAGATTATAGCAAGTATGGTTGCTTTCTGGCTGAGAAGTATCAATAGCTGCCCAGGCTGGCCTGTGACTGTTCTGCCCTCCAGGACATTCTCTAGAACTAGAGTCCAAAGAGACCAGTAGTATAAATGGAAGATTCTCAGATCTTAAATACTATGTAAGGAAGAGTGGAAATTGAGTGAGAAAAATAAAATCTCACTCAAGAAGAGCTTCCAAAGTAAAATTTCAAGAGACAAAAATAAAATAGAACACCAAGAAAGATAACACTCAAACAAAGGGAAACCAGAAAATAGAGCACATTGAAAATATTGAAAAATAAATATGTTTAAGAAAGTTAAAGAAATATGGATAGGAATATCATTAAAATAGAAAATTATGAAAGAGAAGTTAGCAGCTAGGAATAATGAAAGAGTGCATATGAAAAAGAACAAAGTAGAAATCATGTAAATAATCAATGAAAAAAAGATTACTGCCAAAAAGAGGATTACTAAGTTGAAAGATGGATGGGAAAACTATTCAGAACACAACTTCAAGAGATAAAGTTAAAAATATGACCAAAAAAGGCAACATCGTAGCAGAATGACAATAGAGAGAATGATAAGAAGCAAAGAGATAATGACTGAAGATTTTCCATAATTAAAGAAAACCTTAAGCTCTAAATTAAAAAAAAAACAAAAACAAAAAAACCCAGAATTTTAAAAATGCCCAGACACATTGTGTGAAACTGTAAAACATTATAAATAGAAATACTTAAACGTATCAAGAAAAAGGAGAATACTTACAGTAGACAAATAGATCAACAGCACAATTCTTACTAGCAAAAAGATATGGCAGAAGATAGAATAATAGCTCCAAACCATCCAGCTAAACTTTTAAACGTGAGCACAAAATGCACACTTGCAGATTTTTAAAGACAGCATTTGCCACTCATTGACCTTCACTGAGAGAACTACTAAGGGACTATTGATACTTCAGCAAGAAAAATACTCGTCCCGTTCATTCCATAGAAAATGCTTTACAAGCACAACCTATATGGTAGACATTGTTCATATGCCAAGAATAGAATGGCCAAAAAGAAAACCAAAACGAAATGCAAAGTCCTGCTATCAAGGCACTTTTACTGAAGTCAGGGAATGATGCAAACAAAAAGCAAATTACTTGCCCTCAAATAATGATGAGTACTATGAAGAAAGAACAATAAAGCAGAGTGAGATAAATAGTGAGAGTCTCATTGGTTGGCATGTAGCAGTCAGTAGTCCTTCACAATTTTAAATCCGATTGGTCTCTAACATTACCAGCCCCCCACCCCCACCCCCACCCCCAGGATAGAGGCTAAGCCTTGATTAGGTCCCGTATCTCCCGGGGACCCCCTGTGCATTTCATTATATGCCATAGCTGCCGAATCCATTCTTCCTTTAAGGTCATCCTCTTTTGCGATTTCAGAAGAAGGCTTTGAAGGATATACCTTTCTTAGCCACTAAGCAACTTATTCATTCACTTTCAGAATGTAGAAAATTGGGTGCCCAGAGGTGTTTCTGACCCTTTCAAACAGATTCAAACTCTTTTTGTCCAGTCCATGCTGGTAATGTGGTTGCCAAGAATTCTCTCAAAAACCTCATTGATTTTCCTTATGTTTGATTCAAGTCAAATTCAAATGCTAAAAGCCACACTCACAATTCTTTTGGAGACATATCTCTTTCTCTAGTATTAAAAATGGTATTTAAATGCATCAAATTTATGTGGGACCATTCCTTAAGCTTTCTGGGACCCCTTGTATACAGGTGAAAGCAACTACCAGACTTAGAAAACATAAATTTTATTAATATCTTAAATTCATAGGCCTTACCAAAGGGTGTTGATAACCAAACCCCTGATTTGGTCTTTGCACTGAGACCATATTTTACTACCAGTACCTGAATTCTGAGGCTGTCCATAAAGTTTACACATATTATGTAGTGGGAAACGATTTCCATTTTCAACACTGAAATCTATGGATTCTCTATATTCTCTTTAAATTCTTCCTGTAAACCAGCCAATTGTTTTCTGGGTTTATTTCTGCTTTGTATTACCTTGTCAAATATAGCTAGTGGCTACCAGAGGAAAAATATTGGAATTCCAGAGGGCAAACCAAATCATGCAAGTCTCTGATCATGCAGTTATTCAGGTCTCTGATCATGTCACATCTTGTAACATCCCATTTGTACATCATCCCATATGACCAAACTCAACATCAATTAGACAGAGAAGTATACTCCTTTGGAGGTTGGGTGAGGAAAGGAGCAGAGAACATTTGTTGACCACTTATCATACAATCAACCATACGTAGGAATAATAAGTAAAGTTCTATATCTTCACAGAGGATAGAAGATTCTACATATCAAAACAGATGGTACTGAGGCTGTAGAGAGTATACATAAACAGAGAGGAGGTTCTTGCAAAGGACTGTTGGACAATAGTTTAAAAATGACAGGGGTAGAAAAACACATGCATACTCCTCTTTATGGTCTCAAAAAAGATGAGGCAGAAAACAGTAGCTTCTTTTAGGGAAGATTTTAAAATAATTTTTATATACGAGGAACAGCCATTACGTGTATTCATATACATATGTCCACGGATGATGAACCTAGAAGATTTCAAAGCTGAAAAATCAGTTTTTCAGAAGTTATCATCCATCTCCACCTTCAAGTAAGAAGTCTCTTTTATTCTGGGTGTCATATTAGTGGTCCCTTAAATATGCAGATATAAGACAATGCATATTCCCAGAGATGGGAAGAAGGCTAGGTCCTGAAATGTGGAAGCTATAGGGACCTGACTCAGTTGTTTTGATGTTAAATTTGAGCATGCGAGTTATGAGTGGACACTTCCTTTCCTTTCTTCCCACCTCTCTCCCTTCCTCCCTTTCTCCCTCTCTTTCTCTGCTTCTTTCTGTTTTCCTTCCTCCATTCCTCTTTTTTACTTTCTTTCTCTGTTTTTTTTTTTAATATTTTATTATGAACCATATCTATAGCAAGTAAAAAGAAGAGAATAGCATAATGAGGTCCCATTGCACCTGTCACTCAGTTTTGGCATTTTCATTTCATGGCCACTATTGTTTCATCTATACCCCAGTCATCTTCCTTACCCCAAGGTTTATAGAGAAGTAACCCTAGACATACTATTATCTCATTCTAAATATTTCAGTAGAACTGCCGTTTCTGATAGTTGTATTTTGTTTTTTATCCACAAGCCTTCAGTAAAATTGTGTCAAAAGTGAGCCTCTGGTGTGTATTATGCTGTGAAAAATTATGATGGTGGCATGTGTCTGTAGTTCTAGCTAGTCGGGATGCTGAGTGAGGAGGATCTCTTGGGCCCAGGAGCGATGATCACACCACTGCACTCAAGCCTGGATGACAGAGAAAGACCTTGTCTCAAAAAAACAAAACAAAACAAAACAAAACAAAACACAAAAAGAAACACTTGTCCACATTCAGAAAGAGTAGCTAAGGGGAAATTGCATCTTTTTCAGGATTGGAGTGGGGTTGTTGAGACAATCACCTGGAACAGAAGTTTGTGCATGACAGAGGGGATTTCAAGAGGGAAGGCCATCTCAGTAAGCGAGCAGTGTGGGGCATGAGAAGAAAGCCAGAGCCCAGGTCCATGAGAAACAGACCTCTTGGACAGTACTTTTCAAACTATAATCTGCTGTCCATTAGTGGGGAGTAAAATCAGTTTCCTGGGTAACACCACCAAAAAATAAAATAGAATAGGTTAGAATGGACTAGACTAGAATTGAAAATGCCCGTACACATAATATGTTTCAAGCTAACTACAGTATTGTTTTTGCAAACTTCCACATGGGTATACTGGGTCATGATTCATAACACACTGGTGACTGGTAATTATGGCTACAGATATTTGAAAAGCATTGCTTTAGAAACTCTTAGAAATTGCTCAGGGGCATTTTGGGAGGACCTGGAGTTTATGACAATACCTGTCATAGCAGGCCATAGAGACCTGTTGAGTTGGCTTCCTGAGTATAAGGACTTACTTTGTTCACTAATGTTTTTCTGGCTCTTTGCAAAGCGTCTGACACCTGGTGGGTTCTCAATAAATATATGCTTAACAAATTAATAAAACAAATACATGTATTTCTAATTAACTAGTAACTTTCCTTCTTGCGGTCATTTAAATGACGTAATTTTGTGACTCCACTTTCTCTAGGGCCTCATTGTTATCTGCATCTAGCTGCTGGTGGGGAAAAGAGCCCAGGTAGACATCCCTGCTCTTTAAAGCCTAGGCAAGATCTAGACTCAGGTCTATTCCAAAGTATAAAGGAAGCTGGAAAATAGAGTTCAGCTGTGTGCCCAGGAAAGAAAGAAGTAGATTTAGTAGACAAATGGCACAGTTAAATAAAGTAGTACATAATACAGACCAAATAAATAGTATGGTGAATGTTTTCTGTTCCAGTGAAATTGAGAGTAGTGTTTGAGAGGTTAATTGAAAAGATGAGTTAAAGAGAGGAAATTTTAAAAAGCTAACTTATAAATATTAAACATTGATTTTAACTTAAAAATGTAATTTATTTTTTGCCAATCATCCGTGCAGTTTGAACATTTAATATAGGTATTCCATTGGATATATCTTCCTTATAAAAATTATATCCATAGGGCAAACGATTTTCAGATTGATTTCTTGAAGTTGGAGTGAGAACTTGTGAATCAACTTGCATTCAGAATTCTTCTAGATTTTTATGATTTTTCAAACTATTTTTTCACTCATATATAAGCTGACATCAGATTGTTTTAAAAGAACTCTGATTAAATCTTTCCATCATTTTCAGTGTTTTAACAGAGACAGTTCTCTGTTTTTCTATATTCATTTCATTAGCTTAGCATATGAAATTATATAATTACAATATGCAGTGGAAATAAGCACATTTGAGAGCAAACATCACTTATGCTTTGTAGGCATTCAACTAAATTTTTGGGTTCATCCCCGCTGGTAACCTATGAACACAAATATTCAGCATGTTGTAGGGAAAAGTCACTAGTTTTCACCAAAAGAATGGTGAGCAATGGAGAGTTGATTCAGGGGAGAATGATTGAGATGGCTTCACCTGTTCATAATTAAATATTGCTTATATCATCAATCTTTGTTGCTACACCCTTAATATGCTCTTACAATATCTATTGTATATGCATAAATATATAAAGGTCATATATTTAATATTTTTATGTTTTCTCTTGTTGCTATTCAAACAAAGCTGAATTATATTAGAATCAGTCTTGTTGGCTCACAGCTGTAATCCCAGCTACTGGAAAGGCTAAAGCAGGAGGATTGCTTGAGGCCAGGAGTTCAAGGCTGCCTGAGCTACAATAGTGCCACACCAGCCTGAGAAACAGAGTGAGACCCCGTCTAAATAAAAAATTGATCTTTTTGATTAATACATTTGTTTAGTGTGTGGATATTTTTGGTTATTAGTGAGGTTACATGTAAAGGCTTTTCTTAGTCTTGATAATAATAATAACATAGCAAAGTATTTCTTTTACACTTAGTCCCCAGGTTATATATGTATCAACTCATACAATACTCTAAGCATCCTAGGAGAAGAAATATTAGTATTCTTATCTCATAAAGGAGAAAACAGGTTTGAGATGTTGACTATTTTGTTAGGATCACAGAGCTAGAGTCTAGGTTTAAACTAAGATACTTTGATTCTGGCTGAGCGTGGTGGCTCACGCCTGTAATCCCAGCACTTTGGGAGACTGAGGCAGGCGGATCACGAGGTCAGGAGATCAAGACCATACTGGCTAACATGGTGAAACCCCATCTCTACTACAATAATAATAATAATAATACAAAAAATTAGCCGGGGTATTGGCAGGCGCCTGTAGTCCCAGCTACTCAGGAGACTGAGGCAGGAGAATGACCTGAACCCCGGAGGCAGAGCTTGCAGTGGGCCGAGATTGTGCCACTGCACTCCAGCCTGGGTGACGGAGGGAGACTCGATCTCAAAAAAATAAATAAATAAAATAAAAAAACTTCGATTCCAAAGCCAATGCGCTTAACCACTGAATTACAAGTTTTAATCATAATTGTTAACTTTGCTTAGGTGCCTCATAAATTGACTCAATTATTTAAGTAAGTTCCTGCTATCCAAATGTAAAATGGGGTACTACAGGCTGAAGAAACTATCTGTGAAGTCAATTATTTAACCTTTATAGGTTTTTGATTATCCTTTTGATATGCCCTCATTTAAAGCATTTAAATAATATATAATGTTTCTATATCAAGAAATTATTCTGATAATCCTTAAATATATAACCTTTATACCTTAATCTGTAATCTAGCAGGTCAGGGACTGGATCTCCTTTTGCTGATAGCTGAATTTTCTTATTTATAGCATAGTACCTGCTTCAATAAAGATTTATTTAAGAATACAGTGAGAGGTAATCCCAGCACTTGGAGAGGCTGAGGTGGGCAGATTGCCTGAGGTCAATAGTTCAAGACAAGCCTGGCCAACTTGGTGAAACCCCGTATCTACTAAAAATACAAAAACTAGCCAGGAGTGGTGGCAGGTGACTGTAATCCCAGCTACTAAGGAGGCTGAGGGAGGAGAATTGCTTGAACCTGGGAGATGGAGGTTGCAGTGAGCCGAGATCACGCCATTGCACTCCAGCCTGGGCAACAAGAGCGAAGCTCTGTCTAAGAAAATAAAAAATGCAGTGAGAGGATGAATTAATGTTTTTTCAGTATAATATAAATATTTCCTGAGAATGGAATAGCATGTCAAAGGTAAGAAATTGTGAAATAGCAATCAATATTTTTAGTATCAGTTGATATCCTTTATTTAATCTTTTGCAATTTGTTAAGACTGATTCAGCAGTTAAAATATAAAACCTCAAATATCATAAAACTTATGAGGAGTAATATACCTGAAGGCTCGTTCCCACTAAAACAAGGTTAGGCCTTAATAAGCATAAATAGAATAATTATGTTATTAATTATCTAAAAATTTATTTCAGAAAACTATCCAGTGATTATTTAATGCCAGTTTTTACCAAGAACCATTACAATTTAGAAAATTCAGGATTACCAAATGTGTATGTTATATTTAAATCATACCTACTTCTATCTGAAAATCCATTGATTTAAACCAATATGAATTTGATATTCTATGAGTAAGCATTTCAGGAGGTAGCAAATGGCACACTCTTTAAAGATAGTCTAATAAAGAGACTCTTTAGAAAGGCATGTCTAGGGTTTAAGGGAACCACAAGAGATAATATAATGCCCCAGCACAGTAACTTGCATACCTTACTAGTAATAGCTAGTAACTAGTAACGACACTTTAAATGCCACCCAATGCCTGATGGTGAGAGAGGTAAAGGCAATTATGGAGGGGGCTCTGGGCTGAGGGCTGCCTTGAAGGAGATCCTTGACCTTCAGATGAGGGATGCAGTTTCCCTTGACAGCCCTACATTACCTCACTCTCATCCACCCCTTTGATCATCTACTTAGGCTTCCTATATGCCTAAGCCAAAGGGCAAGGGTTCTCCTTCCTACTGTCAATACAGGATAGTTTTGCCTCTGAAAAGCAGGGTGGGTCACGGTTGAAAGTAGACTGGTTGGCACAAGCAGAAGAGACGTAGCATGGGGGCTAAACAAAATTTTTAAATTATTTTGGAAAAGATATTCAACCTCATTATTGTAATTTTAATTTACTTATTTATTTTTATTTTTATTTTTATTGTAAAGATGAGATCTAACTAAATTGACCAGGCCGGTTTCAAACTCTTGGCCTCACAAAGTGCTGGGATTACAGGCATGAGCAACTATGCCCTGCTCAAATTTTTTTCAACTTAAGAAGTCATTTATAAACTGTATTCAAAGAATAATTTCTAGCAAGCACTTAGATTTTGCATTGTGTAAACTAAATGGGAAAATAAATACGGCAAGCCTATATATGAAGGTATTTTTAAAATGATATTTTAAATATCATTTACATGTACATTATCATTTTAATGTGTTTGCAAGGGTGTGGAGAAAAGGAAAGTCTTGTGAACTGTTGGTCGGAATGTAGATTGGTACAGCTGTTATGGAAAACTGTATGGAGGTTTCTAAATAAATTAACAATAGAACTACCATATGACCCCGCAATACCTCTTCTGGGCATATGCTCAAAGGAAATTAAATCACCATCTCATACTGATGATGACGTTCTCAAGTTCATTGCAGCATTACTAATAATAGCCAAAATATGGAAACAATCTGAATGTCTGTTGACAGATGAATGAATAAAGAAACAGTGGCATACAGTGGAATATTATTCAGCCTCAAAAAAGAACGAGATCTTGCTTTTTTCACAACGTGGATGAGCCTGCAGGACATTATGCTAAGTAAAATAAAACAGACACAGAAAGAAAAATACAATATGATCTCATTTATATGTGGATTCTTAAAAATAAATTTAAATATACAAAAATAGAGAATAGTCATGGTGCAGTGGCTCACACCTACAATCACTTTAGGAGGCCGAGGTGGAGGGATTACTTGAACTCAGGCATCTGAGGTTACAGTAAGCTATGATTGTGCCACTGCACTCCAGCCTGGGCAACAGAGCAATACCCTGTCTTATTTTTTAAAAAAATAGGTAATAGAGAATAAATAGTGATTACCAGGTGTGGGGGGTAGGCGATGTGTGTAGGTGGGAAGGAAATGGCAAGACTAGGTCAGAAGATAAAAAGTAGCAGATACATAGGGAGATCAATTCCAGAGATCTAATGTGCATGTCTCAAAAAAAAAAAAAAAAAAAAAAAAAAGTAGCAGATACATAGGGAGATCAATTCCAGAGATCTAATGTGCATGAAGACAATAAAACTTTATTGTGGTCGAGATTCCTTTTAAATAAGCAGATTTTAGCTAATCTTGCTACAAAAATGAAAAAAAAACGGGTAACTGTGAATAATGGAGATGTTAATTTACTTCAGTATATTGTAACCTTTTACTATCTATTTGAATCCCATAATATGTTGTATATCTTAAATATACATAATTCAATTTATTATTTTTGTTTTTCTAATTTTTTTTTTTTTTTTTACTATACTTTAAGTTCTGGGATACCTGTGCAAACCGTGCAGGTTTGTTACATAGTTATACATGTGCCATGGTGGTTTGCTGCACCCATCAACCCATCATCTACATTAGGTGTTTCTCCTAATGCTATCCCTCTTCTAACCCCCCTACCCCCAACAAGCCCTGGTGTGTGATGTTCCCTTGCCTGTGTCCATGTGTTCTCATAATTCAATTTATTTTTAAAAATTTTTAAGTGATACTTTTGAAAAGTGTAGTAGAGAATCATTAATTGATTTTAAAGAAAACGTTATCAATTTCTTTTTAATTGACAAAAATTGAATGTATTTATGGTGTACAACATGATATTTCAAAATACGTATACACTTTGAAACGGCTAAATCAAGCTAATTAATATAAGCATTGCCTGACATACTTATCATTTATTCATAAACAGAACAATTAAAATAACGAATATTGATGAAAGGAATAATACTTTCCTTGCCTAATCCACAAGGTTACAGTGGGATTAAATAAAATGTCTATGAAAATGACAAAAATTCTATGCAAATGTAAGTTGTCTTTTTTTAAGCGAAGAAAGCAACCCTGTAATTATGCTCTTCATTTTTTCTTCTTTCACTGACATTTCTGAGAATGCACAATACTATGTTTCTAATAATCCAGTTAAAATGCAATCCAATCATTATGATATGACGTGGTAAGTATGGGAGATTAAATCTACATCTGGATGAGGGTTAGGTAAGGCTTCAGAGAGGAGGTGACATATGAATTGGATTTAGAAGGCTCAATAGGAATTCAGCAGGGTGGCCAAGAAGAGGCTTTCAGCAGGAGAAGGAACACAAGTAAAGGCATGAATGTATGTCACTCCTCGGCTTATTTGGGAAAGAAGGAGACCAGGGTTTCTGGCATAGAAGATGTATAGGATGCAAGAAGTGGCAGAAGAGGCTGAAGAAGATGTATTAGTCTGGATTCGCCAGAGAAACAGAACAAATAAGAATATATGAAGAGATTTACTGTGGGAATTGCCTCACGTGGATATGGAGGATGGGAAGTCCCACAACTGCAGCTGGAGGCCCAGGAAAGCCGATGGTGTGATTCAGTCCAAGTCAGAAGGTCTGAGAATTGGAGTGGGATGGGGGACTGATGGTAAGTCTCGGGTCGGAAAGCCTGGTAACCAGGAGTGCCAATGTCTGAGGGCAGGAGAAGATGGATTCCCAGCTAATGAAGACAGAACAAATTCGCTCTTCCTCTGTTTTCCTTATCTATTCAGGCCCTCAACAGATTGGACAATAGCCGACTACATTGGTGAGGACAGATCCTCCTTACTCAGTCCACCAATTCAAATGCTACTCTCTTCTGGAAACATCTTCACAGATATACCCAGAAATTTTTACCAGTTATTTGACCATCCTTTAGCCCACTCAAGTTGACACATAAAATTAGCCATCATAGAAGAATTGCATCCAATTATCCAGGACCTTTTTACCCTGGATAATTTATATAGTTGCATATATAATATATTACTGTATATATAATACATATGTTATACTATTTACTACATTACTGTATGTATGCTATATTATACTGTGTATATATAATATATGTTATATATTTCTATATATACACTATATTACCGTACAGCAGTGGTTTTAAACCTAGGTTTCATTTTATAATTTTCTGGGAGCTCTTAGAAAATACTAGTGCCTGTGACCAATTAAATTAAAATGTTTGGAAATGAGGACCAGGCACAGTTCATTTTTTTTTTTAATGATTAAGTGATTATAATATGCAGCTGGTGATCAGAACCTGCATCGTTGAATGAATAAGAAGACACATCAATATCTTCAGTCAAGCATTGTTTTTCTTGAGCAAATAGGCTCGTGCACCGGCTGCCTCCTGTGCACATCTTCAAGCTTACATCATCCTGGACATGGAACAGATGCCTACCTCACATTCAGAGCTGCATCATCATTTCTCACCATGTCCCAAATACACACTTTGTATAAAATTCTCTATTCTTGTTAATGTCACCAAAATGCATCCAGTTCAAAGATGCCTTAGTCATTCTTGAGTCCTTCCTACCACAATCACCATATCCCTTTGTCTGCCTCGTAATTACTCATCCAGGTTGCCTAACTTCTCCCTTATCGTGCCACCACTGCCCTATGCCAGACCTCTATTTCTTCTCACCTGGACAGTAACTGGCATCCTAGCTGCAATTTTGTCCCAGTTCAATCAGTTTTCTATATAATTGCCTTAGTGACATTTCTAAAATATAGATCCACAAGTCATTCTAATATCGAATACCCTTTGATATTTTCTCATTAAAAAAACTCAAAACACTTTAACATAAATTGAACTACCTTTAAAACTACTTCACTTCCTGCTATCTGCCTCTTTCCCTTTGTTGCACTTCTCAGTAGGATGTCCACACACACTGTTCCTCTCACATGAAACCCTACACCTGCTACCCTTTACCTGGATAATTCAGTTCATCCTTCAACTATTCTTTTCAGGTATTTATGCTTTACTCTCTGGGACCACAGAAACCTAGAGTACCCTTATCAAGGCATGTATTGGGCTATATTTTAACTATTTGTTGAATTTAATATTTTACTCACAGGATACAAAGTTTTGTAGTACAAGGAGAACTTTTTTTTGTTCATTGTTTGTGTTCCCAAAGGATAATGCAGTTATTGACACAGAGAAGGCATTGAGTAGTTGCTGAATGGATGAATGAATGAATGTGCTAATCTTGGGGATGTAATGGTACAATGATGTGCAATACTCAGGTCCTGTCCATTAGAAGTTTAGTCTAATGGGAAGCAGACAAGTAAGTGGAAAAACATAATGTAATGCGATAAGTAATATTTTAGGTAAAAGCTATGGGTTTCTATGGAATACATAGGAGTGGCATCTAATTCAGCCATGACAGGGGTTAAGAGAGGTTAGTTAAAGATGATTTGGGTGAGGATTTAATATCTAAGCTTATCCCCAAAGGCATAAGGAATTGGTCAGAGAAAAAGGAAAGAGCAAAAATTTTAGGACACAAAGAGCAAGTTGCTAGCAAAGGCCAGGAGAAAGAGAAAGCTGCACAGGGAGGAGGAACTCCAAGTATTGAAGCATGGCTGAGACTTTGGAGGGAAACAGTAGGGAGAGAGAAAGGGAAAGAGCTGGCAGATCCCATATAATGAAACGGATGTGCATTTGGGACTTGATCTTGACAGCCAAAAGCTAGTAGATAACATAAGCAGGCACTTGACATGATCTGACATGATTTTTTTGGAGTGATCATTGACTGCCTCCTGGATATTTTTCGAGGAGGGAACAGCTAGAGGATCAGTTAGCAAACCTGGGTGGTTCCGGAAAAAGGTAGTTCCAGTGGACATGCAGAGATGAGAACTAATGAAGAGGTATGAATAAGGAAGCCTCACTAGGACTTGATGATTGATAGGAAAAAGGGGGCATAAAAGAAGATGGAATAAGGCAAAAAGACTGGTTTCTGACTTGGGCTGAAATATACTGGATATCAGTACCATCCTTTGAGATGGAAGTGGCTGACAAGGATCAGACTTTGGGAAGAAGACACGTTCAGCTTCGGGCCATTTGCCGGCAGAAATGTTAGTTTGCCCATAGGATATAATTATGGGTTAAATTGTGTCCCCTCAAGAGACACTTGTAGAAATCTTACACCCTACTAGCTCAGAATGTGGTCCTCACAGATGTAATTAAAATGGAGTTGCTGTCATACTGGGGTAGTGGTCCCCTAATCCAATACAATTGGTGTCCTTATGAGAAGACGGCCAAGCGAAGGCAGGCACAGGTAGAACACCACGTGAGAGCAAAGGATTGTGGTGATGCATCTACGAGCCAAGAAGCACTGACAAGGATTGCTGCAAACCATCAAAAGTTAGGGAGAAGCAAAGAAGTATTCTCCTCTAGGGGCTTAGGAGGGAGCATGGCCCTGTCAATACCTTGATTTCAGACATCTAGCCTCCAGAACTATGAGACAATAAATTTCTTTTGTTTGAAGACATCCAGTTTGTGATATTTTGTTATAGCAGCACTAGGAAATGAATACAGATTTTATGACAATACTACTTAATATTTTTGAACATTTGCTATGTGCACGTTTCTGTTCTAAGTGATTTATGTGTATCAACCAATTTAATCCTCCTGGCAACTTTATGATGTAGGTACCAATATTATAAAATATTAATGATATATAAATTATTATTAAAACAGGCAGCAAAACAAGTTGAGTAAAATAAGAAAATTGTGGAAAAAGGAAAGGAATTGGGTCGTTTTTGTGTGTTCTGGGTAACACTTCCTTTTGAGACACTTGATATGCCTCAGGAGCTGCTTTGGATGACAGAGGTCAGTGGGTTTCCTTTAATGCAAAAATCAAAACAAACAAGCAACTCTACAGTGAGTGATGCCTAAATCTAGCAACTGTGTAATGTAACCATTTGTTTCCATGTTTCTGGTTGTCTCACCAGGTGCTAATGACAGAGACCAACATGGAAGGAAAGGAGTGAATTCTCCCTCCAGGTGCCATAGATGACATCTTTTTAGATGGATCTTTCGGTTTGCCTTTATGGTAAGAAATGAAAGGGGCAGCTGATGCATTTAGATGAAACACAAACAAGCATGTTTGATTGTTTGATTTGTTTGGAAAGTTGTCAGCTTTATAACCATGTGGCTGATTTTCTTGAAGGACAGAGCCTCTTCCTGCCCCTCTGCCTAGCCCTATCCACAACCAAATGAACACTTTAGCCCCCATGCTCTGTGGGTGGTTGCATTAGGATTTGATTTCCTTCCTGCCTAACTGTTAGGGAAACACATTTTCTCAGAAATAAATCCCCATCGTAAGTGTATATATGAGTTGAGCCTGTAAAGTTATGAGATGGGATTTTTCTTGTGGTTTGTGGAATCAGTTTTAGAAGCTGAGGAAACAACGGAGGTGATTTAGGCTGCCCAGATGGATAAGTTGTAAGAGATAATTTATGTGATGCTGAGATATGTGATAGAGTTGAGATGATGTAAATGAAGAGATTTTGGAAAGTAGAAAGCACTACATAAAGACATTCCAACTCAGAGTGGTTAATAATCACTGTGTTATTCAGCACATTGACTGGGAATTAACTTATTTTATAGAAGCCTTGTATTTCAAGTTAAATGTTATCCAAAAGAGCATTTTAGGAAGTGATTTGTATTTCATCAGGAGTAGTCTTCTGGTTTTCATTATGATTTTAATATTACTGACAATTCATATTTGTTTTAGCTGAGGAGGATGTACACAGTGTTACTTGCACCTTTTTCCAGAGCTGTTGCAATGTTCTACAGGCAAGCATTAATTCAACTTTGCTAATGGATATAAAGGCACAGAAAAGTTGAGAGTGCTTCGTGATATCACACAGCAAGGCAGCAGCAGGATAAGGTTAAAACACACAAGCCTTGACCTTCAGTTATATGCTCACATATCTTGAACATTCCCTCTTTTACTGAACATTTTAAAACGTTGTTATTTATACTTGAATAACGGCCTAATTAAAGAAACTAGAGCTCAATTTTCAGCTTATAAATTCTTCTGAACTGAACTCCAAGTAGAGCCAGGAAATGATCACACTAGCTAATAGATGCAGCAAAAGGAATCATGCTATTGTGCCTATTAATATATGGCTGACAATGAAGATAATCACAAGTTTAGGTACTTTTCATTAAAAGTTTCTCATATAACTCTGTAATACCAGATATTGGTATATTCATATTCTGGGAACACATATGTTTAAGTGTCATTCTGCTTTTTAGCAATGATTTTTAATGTCCAAATGCCCAGATATTTCTTTGGGATGTGTGTTCAGAATCTTGAAAAGTGAATTTGTGGCCCGGCGGGTGGCTCACGCCTGTAATCCCAGCACTTTGGGAGGGCGAGACGGGTGGATCACGAGGTCAGGAGATGGAGATAATCCTGGCTAAGACGGTGAAACACCGTCTTTACTAAAAAATACAAAAAAATTAGCCGGGCGAGGTGGCGGGCGCCTGTAGTCCCAGCTACTCGAGAGGCTGAGGCAGGAGAATGGCGTAAACCCGGGAGGCGGAGCTTGTAGTGAGCCGAGGTGGCGCCACTGCACTCCAGCCTGGGCGACAGAGCGAGACTCCGTCTCAAAAAAAAAAAAAAAAGAAAAGAAAAGAAAAGTGAATTTGTAGGTAGTTGTGGACATATGGAAGTAAGGTAGCATTGGGAGTTGATGTCTGAGGAAGGTATCTTTAGGGAAATGGCATCACCAACTCTGGCTGCAAATATATTTTTATTGTTGCTTGTGATGCCATTGTCCTGGACAGAAGGAATTTCTATTTGCACTCACCAAAGAGACTGTAGCAGAGAATAATGGGGATATTGAGTACTACTTAACCAAGATATCTTGTTTGTATTCATTTATTTGTTTACTTACTTATTTGTGAACAACTGGCATAGTTTGTTACCCTGTGTAGGGATGTTCTGTCAATTGTCAATGTGTTTGCTCTATTTCATGAATGGGTATATAACATTCAAAGCATTCAAAATTAACATGGTCATTTTTATATTATTATTCATTTAAGAATAAAAACAATAAAATAAAATGACAACAATGAATTGATGTCACTGACACTATTTGGCAGGGATGGGGTGGGGCGAGAACCCAACTGGTTGAATGAGGGTAATGTTACATTATTCCTTTGAAATATTAACAGAAAAGTTTGGGGGATAATTAGGTACACGCCAGAAAAAACTCTCTGGACTCTATAAACTTCCATGTCTTTATGTTATACTACTTTGAAGCATCTAGAAATTATGTTTGTCATTGAGGAAGAAGGAATTATTATAAATTACCTATTATAAGTTTAAAATAGCTTCAAACACAAGTACTAATGATATGAGTAAACTAAGCTGAAATAAAATAAAATTGTATATTTACATACATGCATATATACATATATTTCTTTTAGGTTGAGTCATCTTTTTGAAATGTTACCTTCTAAATCATACTAAGAACAGCATATCTTTAGGTTATGGTTTATTCTTAACTCAGGAAAGTTACAAGTTACATTGGTTTTAAAAATATAATATTCCTTTTTCTTCATAATCATTTCACTTCCACTAGCTAATAATACCAAAGCATATAGATGCCCATGTTTCAATCCTAAAAATACTGTTGCCTCAAATGAACTCCAAAATATGCACACATCTATGCTGTCAATCAAAGATGAAAATGTTGGTATTGATAGACCCTACTCCAAAGTATTTGAAACTTATCACAATTACATTTTTAAGGTGTTTGCGTCTCATTTAACACTTGCATTATAATCAATAGTTTCTCAAAACGTGTCAACAGTATTGATATATATTTTGGTCCTACGTGCTGCTATGAATTTGGGAAGCACTTATTTGACTGTGGAATGGCAAATTGGTATGGTTACTATTGTGAACCTTTTCGTATGCTTTCTCATTTCCAATACAACAAATGCTTGTATGTCACACCTGATGCAGCAAAAGATCCAAATAAGACTCTTTAAGTTTTCAATGTGACTGTCATGAACATAATAATGTGTTATTCTTTCTGCTTCATTCACAACTCTGTAGATTGGGGGATCAGAATTTAGCTGGACATGATGCATATGATACATGAGAACACAATTTAATTTGTACTACACTGACTCTACAGTGCTGACTAAAAAAAACCCACAACTGATTTACATATTAAATTCATTTATCCAAAATAAAAATGCACAGTGAGGCCAAAAGAAAAAAATGCTTAGAAAAGATTCAAAACCTTAAACAAATTGCTTTTAATTTTAATAAAAACTGCCCAGATTCCTCTAACTTGTCACTTCAAACATAATTATTAAGGTCATCTGTGCTGCCTAAAGAAGAAAAGTATATCATAATTACTGAGATCAGCTCCTGAATTGAGCATGAAAACTTAGACTCTGACTGTCCAACCAAACTAGCCAATTCTGAAAGAATACTAAAATCAGTTGAGAGCAAAAATTAATTAAACAAATATTTGGACAAGTACTAAAAACTCTTTTTTTGGGGTGGACTTTTTCATATTGTTATAATGGTAGGGTTCTTGATACAACCTTAGTTTCTGACTTTTCAAAATATGCTATTGAGCACTGTGGCTTTGCAAAAACCAGTATCCATCACATACCAAGGAGGTATAAATTGTTGGTCCCCACCTAGAATGTAGACTATCCTCAGGAACCAGACCTATGAATCCCAGTGCATTTTTAGATGAGGTGGAGGTGGCTATGCAGCAATCCTGATGGTTTGATGCACTACTCACCTTTGATGTCAAAGCCTAAATATTAGCTAAGGTTTTTCATCAAATGCTCCATCTTTAATGGACTTTCTCCCTTTCCAAGACAACTTTTGAGAATAACACCTTCTGTTTTGCAGAAGCCTGGATAGGTTTAAAAAATACCCATTTGCTTATGTTAGCTTTTTGCTTTTCATAGCAAATTCCCTATGGCAAGTATATCATCTAGATGACTCTGAGTGTATGAGTATGTGTGTGCATGTGTCTGTGTATATGTGTGTGTATGCTCACAGATATTTTAAATTACTCATTTCCTCAAATTCTAAGAAATCAGAAGATTAAATGATTTAATTATATAGCCTCCTATTTCCCAAAATCTTATAAAATGTCAACATCTCCTGTTTGGTCTTTGCAAACTTGATCTCTCTCATCCTTAACCCATTTATGAACATGTCTATTTTGCTTGGACCTTTGGGAGCTGACAACAGTCACCCAAAGAACCTGTTTCCTTGGTTAGACATGCTGTTTTACATGCTGGTAATTATTAGGTGATAAGAGATGAAATTAGAGAAGTAAAAAGATGAAGTTTGGCTAGAAAGGTGCTTTGTTCTGTTTATTTTAATTTTATGGAAATTAAAAGGTACCACTGACTCATTTAGTGCTCCTTAACATTGTGGACTGCCTTACTGGAGGGTTTTCCCTTGTTCTCACATTACACACATGCACACACACGCACACACACACAAACTAGATGCTCAGTTACTATTTATAGACTATCATCTGCCAGGGTCTTTGAAATTTCTGTTTTGCATTAAAGACAAAGAATTCCTCTTTCTGACTGCTCATTGAGGGTTTCCTGATACAAGAACATAATTAACTCTTTACTGGCCTAACTAATTTCTGCATTTTAAAAAGTAGCCAGATATGACAAAAGTGGAGCACTCAATCCACAGGGTGGCCATTAACTGCACTCCGTTACTGTATGTTCTCAATTCAGACCACAATTACTGTCAGGGAAT
Source organism: Macaca thibetana thibetana (assembly GCF_024542745.1). NCBI lineage: Eukaryota > Metazoa > Chordata > Mammalia > Primates > Cercopithecidae > Macaca > Macaca thibetana. The sequence goes on along the minus strand of NC_065589.1, from coordinate 86,100,835 downwards.
TGCACTGGAAGCTCCTTCTTGTACGCAAACAGGAATACTATTCATTAAAGAGCACTTTCAATAAAATACAATCTATATTTTTTAATGAATATTTGAGAAAGAAAATACAATCTTGGGTTCAGAAACCTGCAATATGGTTATTATTCTTTTAATAACATAGACTTTCTCATGTACATATACTGACAGACGTAGAAGAAGGAAGCAGAAATGAGATGGCGGGCTTTAGCTCAGAAAAAATGAAAAAGACGAGCCACAGTAAACTAAGTCAATGTTAAATAAGGATTTCCTCAACCACCTACAGCAGACACAGCTTTCTATGGGTTTTATTGATGTCCCTGGGATAGTAGATTCCACTTAAATCTTTCAAGCCCAGTTAAATATGGGAACATGAGACACTTCAGAGACTGAAAAAACCATGAAGCCCATCAAAGACTATCTCCCGCTCTAAGAATTTGCCACTCCACACCAAATTCTTTTTCCTGTCAATGTATTTTTAATTTTAGTGACTGTAGTTTTCGTATTTTTGGACTGTTGGTTCTGATAAAACACCTAGTTGCAGTCCCTAGGAAATGTTTAATGCTCAAAATTGCCTACAATTATTTCCTTTTAATGAACTTTAAATATGAGTCAGTACTAAAAAGAAAGACAGAAATAGCAGTGTGTGTGCGCATACACACATAGGCACACACACATATGTATATACATATATATACACACACATATATTTGTAAAAAAAAAAAAAAAGCTAGTAGACTTGTTAAATGCAAGAGTAGTTTGCTCTGATAGCACCCCTTTGGTAGTCCAGCTACATTGCCAGTTGCTTCAGAGAGCAAAAGAAGCACTCCATAGACTGACAGTGTTTCTTCTTTGACAAAAAAAAAAAAAATTCCAAGAATTCTGCTACTCAAACAAACCTTCCATTGAAAATCTAAATTGTGCTTTCCAGAAAACAACTGGATTACAATTCTTTAAGGAATGGAAAATAGGTGGAAATAACCTATTAAAGTATAATAAGCTGCCAAGGGGAAAAATGCAACATCTTAAAGAAAAGGCAGATCACTAATTTAGAGTCTCCTAAAGAAAACTCATATATAAAGTCCAGAATTCATACTGAGTTATGTCATTTAAAATCATATGCAGCTTTCATTCTCTGACTCCCCACAAAAGAAACTGAGTGCCAGTTATCAAGATTATTATCAATATCCTGGTATTAGTTTTGAATCATGTTTTAACTAATAAGATGATGAAAACTGTGAAGTAAATTCCCCCAAAATGAACACGGGGTTTCCTCCCTTTTGTTTTTAGTTTGGTTACCTAGGAGAACCAGAGTTCAATAACACACTGATTGAATATTTGAGAATAGGGACATAGTAAAAATATCTTTCAATATTTCCTAAAGCAGGTTGCTTCTCCTCTTGCCTATCATTGGCAAATGGAAAAGGATTTAGAATTTCAGAGACAGCACTTTGCTCATGTGTGCCAGTCATGCATGGAGTGAAATGTGTTAACCTTTAAACAATTTGGGAGTGGATGCAGTTAATAGGTAAGACAGATAGTTACAAAGTCCTGATTAACTACAGAGCGCATAGACATGTGTATGGTGAAACTTGTATATGGTGAAAGGGAAGAGACAGCAAGGATTATTTACCATTCTAGAGAACAGGTCCTAGGGAACAGAATGAGGAAATTCTGAACAGCAACATTGCCCTCTTTTGGTAAAACAGTGTACAATGTGTTTACCTCACTCGCAGGTGAAAGCATTTCTTCAGGACACAGACATTTTCCACATGAAGAAAAATGACACAAACTAAAACAAACCGCAGAGAGGGAAAGAGTTCACCTATATGCCTGTAAGGTGGACGGAATTTGCATATAGAGTAAAGACACTTGAAGTGACAGGCTAACAAAGAAGCTTTTAGACTCAGTCTTTCTGGGGTCCAGTTTCAGTGACTGCCGGATTCTTTAACCCTTGTATTTATCCTTGACTGCTTCAAGCCGTCTGCGTTGTAATCAGAATCATGTAGCCCTCGGAATGTGAACAAATAAAACAGGAGCTGGTTCTTTTTGAGTCCCCAGTGCTTAAATATGCAGGGAGTCTGCAGTCTGAGCGGAAGTCACTGAATAAAGAGCCGTATCCCGCAGAAAAGACGTCCCCAGCAGTTTGTGCTTTGTGGCTCTAATGAAGCCTGCGATGATTTAGGACAGTGAAGGAAAGGGGCTTGATTGCATCAGAAAAGGAAAAGAAAACTGTCAGGACAAGACACAATGTTAAACTAATTACTTTTATTCATGCTGTAGGTGCCAACAGCACTCTTTAAATAATACTAATTTCAGGCTTGTCTCCATCTCTAATTTCCTCTCTGTTTTTCAACTTAGAGTCCTTCTCTCGCTGGATCCGTGTTACGGGATTTTTCTACGTGATACTTCTGGAACTTAGGGATGTCTAGTGTAAATGCAGACTCATTGAACCAGTTTAGAAGATTATTTGTTATATTTTTCTCTTCCTGACTAGGATATTAATCACTGCTAGTCACCTTTGCTAGCTTACGGGCTAAATACATTTGAAGGAAGTTATCAGTTCCCTTTAATGATCACAGTCCTTTTAGGGACTAGGACAAAGCAAGTTCATCTTCTTTTCCTCAGTAGTTTGAGAAAAATTTTACTTCCTGAAGGAAAGGTAGCATTATGGTCCATTCTTTAGCATTTAATTTATTCTCACTAAATAAAATACTAGTAAAGAGCAACGAGTTTCTGAAAGTGAAAATGTAACTGTAAAATAAATAATTACAGTCCTGGAGTAGGAAAGGTAACTCAGATTTGTCTTTGTAAACTGATTTTTCTCCTTCTCATTCTTGTGATTTGGAATACCTGGATCATTATGTATATGTTATCATTATTTTCAGAGTAGGGTTTGACAGGACTTATGAGTTTAATGTTTAGGTCACATTTTCTTCATAGAATTCATTTGCCAAAACAGTGCTGGAATCACTTACTATACCAGGACATTGAATTACATTTAAAAATTCTAAAAAAAATCTTTTGAGCTCTTTTGCAATCAATTTAGAAAACCTTAAGTCGGTTAATGCTATTAGTGCTAAAAGTTTACAAACTGCTTTCATATAAATCATATTATTTTATCTTTACCCAGTGAGGTAATTAAAGGTCTATTATTGCCTTCACTTAGCAGATAAGGAATTTGGAGATCAGAGAGTTAACTGTCTAAGAGCACACAGAATGTTGATGGTGAGGTTGGACTCAAATCCAGAGTTCTAAATTTAATTTTTCTGCTCTTTTACTTTTCCTGATATGTGAGCTTGTATAACTTATTTCTCTACCTGCCTGAAGGCAAAGCTAATGGAAATCTAGCCCCTTAAAGCCTCCAAATAGCATGTGGAGTTTGAAACTAAAGTGGATAAAAACATTTTAAAAATGAAACTGAAGTTGGGCCTTCCTATTCACTCCTGTTTAGACAGATTTAGAACTCCAACATTATCTTAATGGAAGCACATTTTATAGGAAACCACATTCTACGAGGCGAAAACAAAGTTTTTACTTTCTTAATTCCATCTACAATTTTGGTATGCTTCAAAGCAACAAATGAAACTATCCATTAACATGCTTGTTCTGTCACGATCAAATGGACGTCTCTCCCACATCCAGTGGCACCTCTCTAAGTTGTAGCTATCAGCCTTTGCAGGATTTGTACCTGAAGAAAAGGAAGCTAATCTTCCAATGGCAGGATTTGAGGGGCACACAGGTGGCAAAAGCAATTCTATAGGTCTGCCACCAAACACAAACAGCACTACAGGTAAGCCTTCCTAGACAGTATTGTTCAGTTAGACCGTATTTTCACTGAATTCCCCTTTGAACCTAAGGAATTTGCTTACTATTACCTGTAGAAGAAAATGTCCTTGTGCAAATTTCTCCTGGCCAAAATATGCAAGCCTTTATTATGGTAAGAAAGAGCTAGTTCCCTGTAGCCATCTATGTCTTTCTGCATGAATGTGTTCATTGACCTTTGAGGCCAGCAACATAATTGGGGAGTGGGGGGGAAAAGAATATTATTTCTTCTAGGATAAAATAAGAAAAAAAAATCAGTAAGTTTGCTGCTTTTTACATCTGGAAAGAGAAAGAAGCAAATTTTTTCCTGTCTCTGTGAGTGCTGACATCCACATACACTATAGATTTAGAGTAACTTGTGGGCTGTTTCATTTTCACATAGGAAATATAATTCAAGTAAGATTCAAGTGACATTTTCCAGCATGATGCTCAAGTTATAAATAATAATGGTTCCCAGCATTTTTTTTTTCTGGATCAAAATGAATCCAAAAAGATTCACATAGGTATTGCTACTGTAATTTAATCTGTTGGTCAAATAGGAGTGCTTATGCTAGTGACAAAAATCTTGAAAAATTATTTGTTAATGTTTTTTTCTTTCTTTATACATTTGGATCCTGGATACAAGAGGTATCAGGATATCATTAAAGGTTACTGTCACAGGTTTCTTTCAAGAAATCACACAATGTCTCATTAGTGTATTCTGTAAAAATTTTCTAGTTTCTTATGAATGCTTTAATTTCCTGATTTTTGAAATGTCCTCAGACATTTTATAAGTGGCCAAATGTTATATATGTGTGCATATATTGTTTTATATATATTATATATATTGTTTATATATAGAGTGTTGTTGTTTTTCTTAAGCTTGGTTGGTTTTGCATTCTCTATGCTACTTACCACTGTTTTTATTAGTATTAATTTTGTCTCCTGGTTAAAGTGATCAGTTTGAATAACAATTTATGCCAGGTGAGGGAAAATAAATGAACTTTCGAAAATGAGAGGTAACTCACTGCAAAATTGGTCGGGCTGGTGAATAATTTGATTTATTTACATGTGAAGTTGCAGACTTTATGATGCCTAATGGTATGAAGCCTCAGTGATTTTCCAACTATGTATATAGGCAGTCCCCTCATTCAGAATGGGTTATGTTCTGAAAGTTCATTTGTAAGTCACTTGCGTGGAACTCAGAATGCATTTTCTTCCAGCAACAATATTATAATGGTGATTAAGACCCCAGGCTAACCTCTCCCAATGTTTTTGCAACATTGTTTTACAGTTTCACAAAAATCCTGTAAAAATTGTGGGTGTTTTCATACTAATAATCAAATAACACAGGAAAATAACAAAATTGAAAAGGACTTTTTTGAAATATTGGTGCTTGAGGAAAACAGGTTTAATTAGAGGAGGACGAGGATGTGGGTGGAGACTGTTGTGGAAATTCTGAAGGAGACTCCTGGGTACACTCAAGGGCTCTTGCAGTGTATGGCACTGGCTTGTGATTGTGTCTAATTTCACTTCACAATTTGAGACTCTCCTTCGCTCTATATTACAGGTGTATCATGAATGCTTATGAACCATAATTGATGTCATTGTTTCTCTGTGTGTTCATAAATGGAAGGAATTGGTAAGGGGGAAAAAGATTATTTTGAGGTAACTGTGTGAGAGACAGAAGAGGGAAACCAACAGCAACGGCAATGGCCACAACAACCACAGAATGTTTCCTGAGGGGAAATTAACGCGTCATAAATGGTTTTTCAGAAGGAAAAAATGAGCGAGCATGTCTAATCCCCTGAAAGTAAGAGGTGTGCTGCAGATACTTTTTAACCCTGGTCTGTGGATCTCCTCTAGAAAAAGCGAGGGGAAGAGAAAGATAGGATGGCTCTATGTGCGTAGGCCGAGTTAGGGATTCTTTCCTGGTTGCATATTTATAAGATTGGAAATGTCTATGTTCTGTAAGTGGGAGAAATAGGGAGGCATAATACATGGAATAAGCTATGTTTGCTGTGCTGTGTTTTAAATATTTGCAAGCTCATACATTATCTAAAAATGCACATATACACACACACACACACACACACACACACACACACACAGAGAGAGGGATCAATAGATTTCAATATATTGGGAAAAAGCAATTAAAATTGACCCTAATATTTTCACAAAGGGCACTTTCTCTTAGAATTTTCTTTTCATAAATTTACACTTTCTCTTAGAATTTACTTTTCATAAATTTTGAAAAAAATTGTAAAATATTGAAAGCCAAATTACTTGATAAGCAGAATTTGTAAGGAGAGATTGTGTGTGTATGTGTGTGTGTGTGTGTGTGCGCGTGGAGACAAAATTGATCCTTGGAATGATATGTCTATTTTAAAAGAATCCTGAGCCATAGGTTATACAAAGGGAATAATCCCATTTTATCCCATTTTATTCATGGCTACTTTTGAAACACTGAAAATAGTTTCTTATCAAAAAGATGTTGAGAACCACTGAATCTAAAATAAGGGTAAAAAAAAGAAAGGATGTTGAGGTATGCCATGTAACATATACTGTCCATAACTACTCCCAAGAACGTTGTGAAAGAGATTCTTTATAAATCCCACGTGTCAGATGAAGAAACTGCAACTCACAGGTGTTATATAATTTGTCCAGGATCACACATATGGTACCTGATGGGGGAATTTAGATGCAAATATGCTTGATTTAAAATCTACTACTTCTTACAATTATGTGAATTCCAATGCAGAGAGTTGTTAGAATGTAAAGAAAGATAAATTTTCTTACTTAATCCATTTCAGGGCAATGGATTTCTACCACTGGTTTCTGCCTAGTTCAATAGTGACCTCAGAAGGCAATAACAACAAAGAAAACAGTTCTATCCTCCAGGCTCTGATAGATGATTTTGCTCCTTTCCTGATGAGAGGTCTTCAGCTGACTTAGAATATCGGTGCCACTGGTCATGAGGAGGACATGTGACATGTTATTACACAATTATTTCTACTGCAGAAAGATCTTCAAATTATTCTTACAAATGGCTATTTTACCTTTCCAGAGATAAAAGACACTATTTTTGTTAAGTTGGAGGTATTGTTTATCAACGGAACTTTTAAATAGTTATATAGAATTCAACAGAGTCAACAAGGTTGTTTTTAATTTTTGGTATCTTTCATTATCAGCTTTAAGTTATATGAATAAGCTTCACTTACTAGACACACACTAACTCTGGTCCTTCCCAGGACCCATCTTCTGCTCGAGTAAATGCATAGAAATGCAAATAAAGAAAAAAGAGAGAGAAAGAGAGAAAGGAAGAGAGAGAGAAGATTTTGAGGAGTGAGTCAGAAAACAACCAGTGATTTCAGCAAATTTCTGAAAGACAGAAAGCAAATAAGTATAGAAGAATGGATGAAATAGGAATACTACAGACTAGAATGTACCACAGAAGAGCTGCCGAGAAGTTTGAATCCAGTTTTCTGTCAAATGAAATTATTAAGAAAACCAGACACCAGAGTTAGCACCTATTGGAGAGGGCTGATCTGATATGCAGGAATGAAAAACCATTAAAATCTTTGTAAGGGTCAAATGAACCTGTGGTTTCATGAGTAGTCAACATTCACCTCCAGATGTTTCCATGGAGGTGAAAAAATGTTTCCATCTTTCCAGATGGAAAGCAGTTGAGTCTTCTCTAAACAAATTCCCTGAAATGCCTGTAAAAAGATGTATATTGCAGCACTGTTCACAATAGCAAAGACTTGGAACCAACCCAAATGCCTATCAATGATAGAGTGGATAAAGAAAATGTGGCATATATAAACCATGGAATACTATACAGCCATAAAAAAGAATGAGTTCATGTTCTTTGCAGGGACATGGATGAAGCTGGAAGCCATAATGCTCAGCAAACTAACACAGGAACAGAAAACCAAACTCTGCATCTTCTCACTCATAAGTTGGAGTTGAACAACGAGAACACATGGACACAGGGAGGGGAACATCACACACCGAAGCCTGTCAGAGGGTGGGGGACTAGGGGAGGGATAGCATTAGGAGAAATACCTAATGTAGATGACAGGTTGGTGGGTGCAGCAAACCATCATAGCACATGTATACTTATGAAACAAACCTGCACATTCTGCACATGTATCCCAGAACTTGAAGTATGATAAAAAAATTAATAAATGGAAGAATGTGAAGAGAAGGTATTCTGAAGTGTTCCATTAATAGGACTCTTAAAGATAATCAAAATTTAAATGAGCAGAGAAAAAATTGCATGTTGTTTTTGACATTTTATCAAATGGCCAGAGCAGACCTACCTTCTGTGTCATTTTTCAAAATATACAGAATATCTAAAGATGAAATAAAAAAATTTCTAAAGTAAAAAAAGATATATAAGTTTGCAATCATTTTTAAAAAAATTGACGACAATCTCAAAGATATTTGCAGAAACAAACAAAAAGGCAGAGACAGAAATTGTAGAAAGGGAGGTTTGAGAATATAGCCATGCCGTTAACAACTATTCAGGACTGGAGCCAGAGGATAGAAGGCTGTAGGGGGAGGGTTTGTGGAAAAAGAAGGAGTCAATAAATTACATGGTATTATTAAAAACTGGAAAAAACACATGACTCAAAAAAAGAAAAAATTAAATTTTATTTTATTGTGATAAGGACACAATCTTATGTCTAGGCGCCACCATGCCCAGATAATTTTTTAAAATAATTGTTGTAGAGACAAGGTCTTGCTATGTTGCCCAGGCTAGTCTTGAATTCCTGGCCTCAAGTGATTCCTGCCTCTTGGTCTCCTAAAATGCTGGGATTATAGGCATGAACCACCCTGCCCAATCTAGAAACATTTTTTGAGTCATCCAGAGTCATGACATTGGACCAAGAGGGAAAAAAAAAATATTCCCAGCCCACTAATTGACTCAGCAGTGAAAAATTTTTACTTAGCCATAATTAATTCTTTATATTGTTTTTCAACTTGTAAATTCACAGCCAGAGTTAGGAAGACTGCTTTTGCTTGTAGAACAAATGTAAATGTTAACAATAATAACGTGGAAAAATTCAAGTGTAACAGACAGGAGGTAGGATATATGAAAGCTGGCAGAAAGTAGAGGAAGAGGTAGAAGAGCTAACATATTTTAAAAAGTCGGGAACAAAGTGATGTTATTGAAAATGACCATCTCAGATTTCAAACCAAGGCAATATAAGGTCATGTTTCAAAATATCCTCTTGTATTCAAGCAATATAGCAATTCTTAACAACATGATCTTTTCATTCAAATCTCTCTGAGCAAATCTGATCTCCATGAACTTCACAGTGGTAACAGTGATGTAATCATCAAGTTGCTACAATCACTTCTATACCAAACTGTGGCAGGCAGGATAATGTACCTCCCCAAAAAAGATGTCTGTTGTTTTAAAATGCTAAGCTTGTGATACTTTGTTACAGCAGCAATAGGGAACTAATTCACAAGTCAATTTACACAGCTCATCAAGAGAATGGATTTCTACCATTTCTCTGTCCAAGGTCACTTTCAGGCCTTGTGACAAAAATATACTAGAGAACAGAGAAAATATAGATTTGCAACTACATGATGTTTATTCATTATTTCTGTGTAGTATTTCAGCCTTATTTGCACATTAGAAACATCTGAGGTACTTTAAAAAATAACATGAGCCAGGCCCTACAGTAAAATAATTAAATCAGAATCTTTGGGAATGAGGCTTGGGCATCAATATTTTTTGAAATGTCACTAGTTGATTTTATTGTGAAGTCAGAGTTGAAGACCAGTGGTCTACATGACTCAAGTAAGTTACTGAGAGACACAAGAGATGGTACAATACGTGCACCCTTAAAACATGCAGGACTAGTATAAGACCTTATTAATAAGTCAATTCTCCCCCTTGTTCCTCTCATGCTCTGTTGCTAGATAAGTTTCTCCATCTAAATTGCTATATACTTTTATTTTCATGCAATTTTCTTGCTATAATTATTTTAAAAATGAGAATCATTTTGTCAAGATATCTATGAATACTGAATGGGAAATTCTGAATCCTTTTCTCAACTTGATCAACTCCTATTGAGATCTTAGTTCTCCTCACTTTTTATGTCAGAGGAAGGGAAAGTATCCTCTTAGTTCTGCTGCCTTCTGTTCTCTGTCTGTCCATTAGGTCCTATTAATGTGTTCTGTCTTTTCTAAATTTATTAACTTAACTCATTTTCTACTAACTCAACAACACGCTGTTTCTCTCTCCATACAACTGATTATTTCTCTGGAAGTCTTCTCTGATTATTATGTACAGAAAAAGATTAAATTAAAAGGATACAACCATACTCAAAAGCAAAGAAAGCCTCATTGTGAAACTGAACCAGAAGAGAAATAAAAAACAGCAAGTGGAGCAAAGGCTGTGGCTGGCTGAGGACCACATCTGTCAGTTGAGGAATGTTCAAGGGTAAAAGGACTAGAGGAAAGGCCATGCTTGAAATCAGGGAATAAAATAAGGCATCTTTAACCCAGAAAGGAAGCTGTATAAAGCTGTAACAGGTCACCGACTGGGACCGATGCCTATATGAGTTGAACTGCATTTCTAAGAAAAGGGAGGACTCTACCTTGCATCCAAAGTCTGGGCCAAGCTATCCACTAACTCGAGTATCTGGAATTGAAAATATTCACAATTGCCCTGCAACCCAGTGATAACATTCTTCCAGGACAACTCATGTTCTGAACTGAAGGCCCCAGGCAGAAAGTGATGTGTAGTCAACTTAAAACTTCACACACGGAAAATGGAGGGAAGAGAAAGACACGGAAAGGCTGAGACAGAGAGAGTGTAGTAAACTCCCAACCAAGAAATGTCTGAAAATGATTATTAAAAATGAATGCCCAAAAGACAGCTGACAAAATAAAAATCAATTGCTGGGAGATGAATTCAATGTAGATAAAAATGAAAATTATAAAGTTACCAAAAAAAGACTTCACAGGCACATTGAGAATCTCAAAAAGATAAAACACTGAATTATATCTATTAAAATAACCCCTAAGAAATTATGAAAAAAAATCATAAATTAAAATAATTCTTTTAAAAAGTTCAAAAACAATACTAGGTGGACATGAAACAATAAATTAGAAATGCTAAAGTTTTCTTTTTAAAGAGAATTTAAAAATCTCAAGAGAAAAAAGTAACATTTAGACAGAGATGAAGAGAGAATTCATGATTCAAGAGATAGTACCAAGGATTTAGTCCAGATTGCAACACAGAGAAACTGAGTTTAAAAAAATACTAAAGAGCAGCTAAAAAAAAGAAAACATGTTTAGTTGTTTTTTTTCTTCACATTTTTTAAAATGCTAAAGTAATGTTTCTTTATAAATTTAGGAAATATGGAAAATTAAAAGGAAGAAAAAAATTCACCCATAGTTCCATCGTACAAATTCAATTTCCGAGAGTTTTATTTTTGTGTGTTTTATCTTATATTCTTCTACATTTTTAATATTACCATGTATGGGATTTTGGTTGCTTGCTTTGTAAATTTCTTTTTTATACAATTGTAATCATGCTGTATACACAATTCTGGTTTTAAAAACATTCCAGCAAGCTTTTCAATACCTTTAAGTCCTTTTGAAAACTGTGCATTATTTAAAAAATTATATAGCTGTTGTATTTATTTATTCAACAAATATGTCCTGTGAACTAAAGATAGTTCAGGCATAGACTGTTCTAGGTGCTAGAGATAGAACAGAAAATCATCTTTCCTCATGGAGTTTACACATGAGTGGGGAGAAATCCACACTGAAGATAATAACTCAGTCACTTACATGGGATATTAGAAGAGACAAGGGAGATGAGTGGTGTTAGGGCAAGTTTCCAGCACTAGGTAGAAAAGGAAGGCCTCGCTGAGAATATGATATTTGACTGAAGGTCTGAAATTGGTAAAAATGATGATCCCTATTGATATCTGTGGGAAGAGTGCCATAAGGGCAAGTAAACAGCCAGTGCAAAGGCCCTAAGGTGGGTGCATACCTGGTTTGTACAAGGAAGAAGAACAAGGTGACTAGACAAGGGTGATCATGGTGAAGAATAAAAGAGCTTAGTAATATAATGGGGAGCAGAAACCCACATGAGATTTCTGACTCTCATAAGAGAAATAGGGAACCAAACTCACTGAAGCTAGTTTTAGTGGAATTTTGAGCAAAACTTTTAATACTGAAGAACTAATTGGAGAAAACACTACATACTTGTATTGTATAAAGAAAACTTTCAGGTCATTTCAGGAAGGACTGAATGACCTTTCAATTTTTTACTTCTGACATTGGACTCTGTATAGTAACAGTCTATTCAAAAATGCTTTTGGAAGAAAATGTAATCTAATGGGTTTGTCACTGAGTTATGACTCAGCAGGGTATTTAATCTGCCCTTGATTTAATCTTGAGACACTTGATACCAGGGTACACTGACTATGGTCTCTGCTATGGAATTCTCTGTTCAAGTTATCTTTTAATTTAAAATTAAATTGGAAAGTATCCATTTGCTGCTGTTTACAACCTCCTGAAAAATGCAGAAATGTATTATTGAGCATCCTGCGAAGTGTTCTTGGACTTTTCTATTCTTCCTATACATTTTGTTTTTGGGTAACAGGCAGAAAGGTCAACTTGATTTTGGTTTTACCATATATGGGAGTCAAACATTTCTAACGTTTTTGTGCTTCTGATTGCATTAATGATATTTGGGATAAATACATACACATAAAGAATCTGTATGAATATGTTGAATGTGATAAAAAGGATACTCATAATTCATTGTGTCTCTTATGGTGGATACAACTTTCATTCAGTTAATATTTACCTTGTAGTTACTCTGTATCTGAGGCTGTTTTAGGCACTGCGACACAAAAATGAGCAATTTATAGTTTCTACCTTTAGAGAATTTAAATAAGCAAGTCAACCTAGTGTGAGAAGTTCTATGCTAGAAGTACAAGATGCTACATGAACATGTAGAAGGATCATCTCATCCAACTCTGGAATTGCAGTGTTATTTAGGGTATGTTTCCAATGGTTAAGTACACATACATGCACATACAAACACAAGCTTAGATTTGCTGTTTTAAACATCTAAGACAACTGCATATGGGGCTGTTTTTCCTAGTGAATAGCCATTTGTAACCAGAGAAATGGGTCTGGTCCTCATTATAAAGTGAAAATCAGGGGATTTCCATGATAACATATAATGAACAAATATTTATCATTTCTACAGATTTTGCCAAATTTAGATGATCTGTTCTTTTACCTCATTAGAAACTCCTTATTCCTAGCAGAGTTCCAACCTGGGAGGTAATTGCAGCAACTACTAGCAAATTTGCACTTATCTGAAATCAAGCAAATAGTTGACTTCATCATACTGGCTACTAGCAATTAGTACAAAAATTGTTTTATAGATAGATGCCCCATGGGTAAAAGTCAAGAGCCATTTTGAATATAAGCCCCAAATTTCTGCAAAAATAAATAAATAAATGAAATTGATTGCCTCCAATAAACAGGTTAGACAGCTGGGAATAGGGCTGTCAGTACAGGTGTTTAAACAGCAGCAGAGGACAAGCCTCTGGTTTTCCCTTTCTTTGAGTATACTCTAGAGATTACTTGTCATTTTTACTATATTTAGGACCAAGGGTGATGGAAGAAATTGTTCAGTTTTTTCATTGTCTACCTTGTCTGCAGCCAGGAACTTAATTTTTCCTAATGCATAGGTTTTCTATGTTAACAATCGTTTCCCCCCCCTTTAGAAAACAAGAACTTTCTCTCTTGTGTTTTGTTGACAAGTGGTGAAATTTTGTTTCAGCAAATTTATAGAGACATTTAAATCTCATTCCCTGGAAAAGAGTAAACGAGTCAAATCCCAAGATGAAGAACCAACTCTTGCCATGCTGGAAGGAGTTAGAACAGGTTCAGGATCTTGGATAAAAGTACCTCTGTTGGCTACAAACAAATGCAAGAAATATGCAAAAGTTTCCTGGAGGAAGAGTCTAAAGAATCCCTGAAAGATGGGAGGAGTTAGCCCAGGGAGGAGTGGGAGAAGAGAGTTTCAGGCAGAGAAAACAGCTTGTGTTACCTGGAAGCTAGAGGTAACATGGAACCTATAAAGAAATGAAGAGATTCAGGTTCCGTATGGGTTGAATGGAAAATGTGAGAGTACAATATGTAGCCATGCACTAAGAAGGGCTGCATGGCCATTTGTAGAAGAAATGGCTGTTAAACATACAGGTTTGTCCTGGAAAGTTACAACTCATCTGAATTGTGATTATGGAAAATTTGTGATTTCAAAAGAACTGTTAGAACTCACTACAACCGTTTTGTTCAAGAAGAAAATGAAACCCAAATTTTAACTCTTGGGCACAAATTCCAGTCCTCAGATATTTTCTTTCATGGAATATCACTATAAGTAGAGGGGTAAATATGATTATTTAGCCTTACAAATATATTTTTGAAGATGTTTTATGTGGGTAAATATACATATATGTTAAAGATATGAAACTCTAACAAAACAGTCTTTAGGGTCCTATTATATAAAAAAAAATTTCTCAATGTCATAGAAAACAATCTATTTGTAATTTTTCCCAATATTTAGATAATGCACTTATCTTCTTGACTTTATTTTTCCCATATGTTACATTTTTTGAATAAGATTAGTTTATCTTTCATGTATTTTGAAGTTACCTTAAATTGATCCTTTTTTAAACTAAAAATATCATCTTAACATTTTCAGTGGAATTCCGGAGAGGTGGTATCATTTCTACTTCTATATTCTGTGCTACTTGCTTGCCTGTAGTGTGTATGTGTGTGGTGGTCACTCATAGTAAAGAACAGTGCATTGAACATTAGGCTGGAGGACTGGTATCTTCATACTAATTATAGGTTTTTGACATATGACTTTAGATAACTTACATGGCATTGTGTTCTAGAAAGAATGTGTGCCCTAGAGACTCACATCTGAGCTTGAAACCCAACTTTTTTATTTAAGACTACAAAAACTCGAGAATATTAATTGTCCTCACTAAGTCTCAGTTTTCTACTGTGTGATGGGAGTAAATCCATCACTCCAATGTCATTTTGAACATTAAAAATTTAATAAATGTACATAAAGTATGTACAACATGGTTAACATTAATAAAGAAGAGTTGTTGTGGCTAAAATAATAATTAAAAGAGTATTTACATAAGCTAGCAGCAAGTATTTTATGGAGACAGGGCAAAATTTAGAAGTCTTAAGGAAATATACTTTAAAGAGATGTGATACTTTGTAATGATAATTTAAATGAAATTAAGAGAAAAATGATCAAGTAAAATTTTACATACTGTTAAATAAAAATCCAAATGCTTTCAGTTATACCTGAGTAGTTGCTGGGTATATAATGAAATAAAATATAATTTGATAAATCTTAACTTTTTAAATAAAACCTAAAATAGGACTTCATTGCTTCTATTGTTTCTGGAGTTCCTTCTCTTACAATTCATATTAAACTCAGAAATTTCGTGTAACTACATTTCCATGTTCATTGGTCAAAGATTATAAAAGTACTTATAAATCAATAAGCATGATAAAAATGAGTATATCCTATTCTTGATATGATGAAGTTTATGCATTTTTAATAATGTACAATGCTATTATAGTACATAGTATTATAAAGTAATATCCACCTAATAAGTCATCTAAATTGTCATCCTAACCTCAGTAGGGTTACTGTGTCCTACATCATGAACTAGAAAGAAACTTGAATTCAGAATTTAATTCAGGACATTGATTTCTTAGAATGAGTTAAGAGTTATAATGTAGTATTGATGAACATGCTATGTCAAGAACTATGAGGAATAACCCTAATTTAAGAGAATGGCTTTTTCCTTGGATGAAATAAAATTTATATGACCTTGAAAATCAAGGGATAGTCAAACGCAAATAATATGAATTTGCAATGGACAAATACAAAAGAATACCAAAGAAGGGAAAAGCCTGAAATAACTAGAAATTACCAGTATTCCAGATAACAAACCAAAATGTATAAACTATAAAGTATATTCTTCTGCTTTTTTTAGCATACTGAAAAATTTCATACATACACAAAAATAGACAAAATGGTATAATGAGTCCCAGTGTTAACATTCAGCTTCAGTAATTATCAACTGCTGTTTAATTTTGTTTTATGCCTCATTCACTTTCCCTCTTTGTTTCTAGATTAATTTGAAGCAGATCTCAGGTAGCATGTAATTTCATATGTAAATATTCAGTATCAAAGGATATTTTTGAAAACATAACCATGATATCATATTTCACTAAACCAATCAATAACAATATATTTGTATCATCATATAACCAATAGCGTTCAAATTTCCCTATGTATCTCATATATAAGTACATGTGAATTTATGTGTGCATAGGTGTACACATACATACTTATATACACATATATACACAAATAAATATATATTTTTAAAATCAGGATCTACAAAGGTATTGACCTTTTTATTGTAACTGGTTGATACATTGCCTTGTTCCATGATATTTAGGCCTAGAACCTTGACCAGATTTAGGTTCATTTTTAATAGTTAATAAATTGTGTTTTGTGTTGTTATATACTTCTATCTGGAAGCATATACTCTCTTGTTATCTCTGTCTCTGATGTTAGCTGCCATTGATAATCATCGTCTATATCAAAGAAACTATGGCCCATGGGCCAAATTGTCCTGCAGCATCTTTTGGTAAAAAAAAAAGTTGTATTGGAACACAGACACATTTATTCATTTATGTTTTCTCTATGGCTTCTTTTATGCTATAGAGCAGAGTTGAAACAGAAACCATATGGACCTCGAAGCCTATAATATTTACCTTCTGATTCCTTACAGGAAAAGTTTTCTGACCTCTGGCTTAAATCAATTATTTTGATAGATTATGAAAACAAACATACTTTAGATATGTCATTTCTTCTTCTATTTGTAGACTGTACAACAGTTAGTATTCAAGTAACTGGACTACTTTAATAAAAAGAAATTTTACCTCATCAACTATTTGGTTACCTTTAGATGAAGATTGCTTGGAAAAATCATATTCAACGTTTGATTTGCTAGTTTAAAAAATGAGTTGGTTTCTCAGCATCTTCTAGAGGACAACCGTATATTGTTTTTCTTTTAATATTAGTATGGGCTCATTTATTTAAATCTTTTAGATGATTTTTAATCCATTGCATGTTCATACCTACTGATGTTAGATTGTCTCAGTTCAGGCTATTGACAATATCTTTAAGTAGGCTCCTGAGTCATTGTATTATTACCCTGGTAGTCTTCGTTTCTTTGCTTTGGTATGACAAAATGTTCCAGGAGCATCTTGTATGTGTTCTGCTCAAAATGTGGAATCAGCCATTTCCTAAGGGATTCTCATATTCTTTTAGATATAAATGATATTTAGAGACCACTTTGAGGTTTAGAGACTTTATTTGATCATTGCTTCTAGGATTTTTCAGTAGACAGAGCTAAGAAATTTATTTTCTTTTCTTTAATATATCATGGATACTTGTAATTCATATTCAGAACTACATAGTTTTTACATAATCTCATCTCTCTGATATATATATGCTGTTTCTCCATTGCCAAAGCTCTTGGTTCTCAATGGCACCAGGATAATTGTGTATTTGTTTTTTATCCCATAATTCATACACAACAGTCTGAAAATAACAATACCCATTAACTAAAGACTTTGTTTTTTTCTCTCCCCTAGGTTATATTCCACTAGATATAAGCAAATACTACAAGTTTTAGAATTATTTGGAATACCGTTCTGTGTTTTGCTACAAACTCGACCACAGAGTTGAGTTTCGTATGTTGAGTCATGCTTTACTGTCTTCTCTAACCACAGATTTTACAATAACTGGCCAGTCATCTCAAAATTTTTATTTTTCATCTCAATTGTACCAGGTTAGAGAGTGTTTATGGGCTTTTGACTCTCCTTTTCCCTTTCAAAAAATATCTTCTTTCATTGGCATTAGCAATTCAACACTGAGCATACATTCATGCAATGGAATCTGTATTTTTCCTATATTGGGATAGCCAGACATATTGGATAGGGCTGCTTGTATTGACATCACCTTTAAGCTAAGAATATAATAGGAATAAGGGTATATACAGAGACAATCTGTATCCCTTCTTAACTGGGAAATCTGGCTTCCTAGAACAGTGATCTACTCTGTGATACCACTTTTTAAAATATAGAAATGTAGGAAAGAGACCACTTAAAATATATTAGGTGGAAACAATAAAAACTCCTATGATTTAGAATAACAAGTGGAACATAACACTTGATGGACCCAATAGTCTTTACTACTCCAAATAACTTTTATTTCTCATAGTCAATACAATATTTAGGTAAGCTTTTACATGTAAAAAATTTTAGTTCCTAGAATTTAAATAAAATTTGTCAATGTCAAGGCAGAATAATAAAATGGCTATTTAACAGCACCATGCATACCAATAAATCACAGGGAATCTCTCTCTCCCTTCCTCACCCTCCCTAGTGTGATAAACATGGTTTGTCACATTCAGAGAGTATTGTATACCGTAGGAATAATCAGAACATATTGTTAGCTCCAATTTTCCATCATTTATTTTTCAGTGCCAAACAAAAGTAAACCTCACCACACAGTTTAGTCATGGGTAGAAAGAGAATTAGCCTTTTAATGGGAGCTGCTGTTTTAAAAAGTGGCTCTTAAAAGTAGAAGACGGAAGGAAACACTGTTCATGTTAATGCGCAATTGTTCATTGTGCTTACTAATGCTATAGAAAAGCCTCTTTCAAAACTTTTCATTACTACCTATTTTGCATAATGTCTATACTGAAAATCAATGTACTGTTTGCCTCTGGAAACACTACAGCTGATCTGTAAGTCAGTTTGGAAGAAAACTGAACTCAATTGACAAAGACGGATTCTTCACCCATCTGATATGTCATGCCAACAAATGGTTTTTTTGTGCACTCCGTCAGTGTCTTAATCAGTGTCGACAGCCCTCAGCACTGACACAGCTCTGAAAGCTCTTCTCACACTTAATCCTTCAACTTGTATATGTTGTAGAGACATTCAGATGAGGCATGATAATACACATGATTTACACGGCCTTGTCAATTCTTGGATTTGTCACACATCAAAGTCACATAAGATGATTTTCTCCCTTATTGCTATCTAAACTACTTAAAGAATAAGTTGCAAAGATAATTCTTAGCATAATTGCTATGCGGAACTATTTATTGTAACTTGATGTTAGAATTTTTATAAAAAGAGGTTTTTATGAACCTGTTAGTAAGATTTTATAGTAAATACGTTCTCACACATAGATGTTTATATTTAGGTTGTTTACTTGTTTTTTGACTATTGAATATATATAAATTATCACATGGTTATATAAATTATGTTATGTAAATTAAGGCTGAATAAGTATTTGCTTTATTAAATGGACTTTTTAGAGCCATGTAAATTTGAAGCTTTTTGGCTAATACATACATATGAATGAAAAATTCTTGATTTAAAACTTGGCATATTTTCTATGTATTTCAGATTAAGCTAATATTATATAAGAGAACATAGTAGCACAAAGTGGAACAATTTGCATTTATTGGATAGTTTAAAAATATAGACTGATTTGTATCTGTCTAACAATGGGCCCAAGAACTTCACAGTTGGATTAAAATTGGGAATATATATATTTTTTCTTCTTCAGAGATAAAGATACCAAGAATTCAGGAAGAACAAAGGAGCCTTTCTCTGTTCAGTGGAGAAAGGATGACAAGTATAAATGAAAGGTTTTATCTATAGTATGAGATATAAATGAGATAGCCAGAGAAGCTATAACAATAACCTAAAATACAGAAGTAACTGAAGAGCTCAATTAGGTGACAGGATGTAAATAAAAATGTTTTGATGTGATATTAAAATTAGGGTCTCGTAATTAGGCAATTTACATTTAAATACTTTATTATAAGCTATGGCATCATGAATAAGTTGCTTAAACTTTCAACGCCTCCGTTTCCTCATCTACATCATGAAGCTAGCATTAGTAAGTACTTCACAGAAATGTTGTGAAGATTACATTACAAACTTCATAAAAGCTGATTAGCAGCCAGCATGTTAAATGTGTTGAATAAATGTTAGTTATTAATATTATGATTATACAAGTAATAAATCATTAGAAAATATAATGAAAAACAATCTCATTAACATGATAAACAAATACTATATAAAATACTGGGAAATAATCTCAACAATAAATGTATGGGACACATGGAAAGAATCCCTAAAATTGTGCTTAGATAAATAGAGAGGAATACTTAGCATTTGTAAACATGTCATTTTTTTCCCCCAAATAGAATTAAAGTTACATCATAGTTTTAGTTAAAATAAAGGGGAATATTTTGGGAAATCTGACAAATACTTCTAAAAAAAAAAAAGTTGAAAAAACATGTAAGAAAACTAGTTCTTAAGGAGAATAAAGGAGGAAATCAATGGACCCACTTTATCATGTTATGAACAAACTACCATAAAGGAGAAATTAGAAACTAATAGAGTGGAATAGATAGCCCTGATGCATTAGTTAGATTAAACCATCTGAAATTACCAGTAATGAACTGCTTTTGACTTACAAAACTGGCAATTTCATATGGTTCAACGTAATATTTTCTATGCATAAAGGTAGCATACAAGTGAGTGGAAAAAGATAAAATAGCCAATAAATGATGCTTTAAAAGTTAATTAGTTAGAAAAACATTATACAAGAGCTTTACCTTAAATTTTAGATCAGTTAGAATTAAGTAATAAATAACATATGAGGTATTTTATTTATAGTAGCCAAATATCTGTTTGCTACAAGCAATTCAAGTATCTGACAGACAAGAATGGGTAAATTACACTCTGATGCAAAAGATATAGTTAATAGCAAGGGTTATTTGGAAGAAAATTTAAAATATGGAAAAAAAATGTTTCTCTTGTAATTCTGGGAATAAAGCAGAATCTACTATTTTACATACAACCTGATTCAAATATAATACATATCTAGGGTAACTTATTAAGATCAATAAATTTGCATAGTAAAATATCTCTTTATGTTAAATCTATTAAAACAAAATAGATATATAAATATTATTAGAAAGTTAATCATATTATGACAGTTATAGGATTTTTCTAGCACATCCATATCTGTTTTGTGTTTTTCATGTGGCAAAACATTGTAGATAGGACTTAAGCCACTTCCTTATTTGTGTCCTTCTCTACACTGAGGAAATCTGATCTTGAATTTAGGGTTTTCTCATTTTTGTATAGTTTTAAAAGTATCTATTTATAAATAGTGTAAGTTCTTTTTACATTTTCAAAATGTTTATATAAATAATATATTATTTCTTATAGGTTTATTGTGATATAACTTATATAACAATGTTCTCATTCTGAGCGTACAATTTGATGATCTTTTAATTGTCATAGACTTGTGTTTCTTCTATACCATCACCATAATCCAATTTTAGGACATTTGCTTCAAATTTCCTAAAGTTCCTTGAACCCCTTTGCACTCAATCCTCCTCCCACCCCCGGTCCCAGAAAACCACTGATTTTCTATCTCTAGGAATTTGCTTTTCTGGACATTTTGTATATATAATACCATGTAATAATATTTTGGTTTGACTTCTTAGTATATTTTTGTGGTCATTAATGTAATGTAAATTGACATTTCATTCTCTCTCTGTATTGAATAGCATTTTATTTTATGGTATACTACATTTTGTTTATTCATTTACCAAATAATGAAAATTTGAGTTATTTCCAGTTTTTAGCTAATATGAATAATGCTGCTGTGAAAACTTGTGTACAAGTCTTTGTGGGGACTTATATTTTCATTTCTCTTCAGTGGATTCCTAGGAGTAGAATTGCTGAGACATCCTTTCTCCACTGAACATATAGCAAATATGTGTTTAACTTTTTAAGAAATGGCCAAAATATTTTCCAAAGTGGCTATAACGTTATACATTCCCTTTAGCAACCCATGAACATTTTAATTTCTCCACAGCCTCACCAATACTTGTTATCGTGTTTATTTTATTGTAAGCAATCTATAATGCCTAATAAGGTTAGGTATCTTTTCATGTGCTTATTGGCTATTCTTATATCTTTTTTGTGAAATGTTCATTTAAGTTTTACCCATTTTCATATTGGGGTTTTGTGTTCTTATTATGACTTATAAGGCTTCTTTATTTATTCTCGATACAATACCTTTATGAGGCAAGTGATTTGCAAATATTTTTTCACAGTCTTTTGTCTTTTTATTTTCTTAAAGTATTGTTTGAAGTGCAAAATATTTTAATTTTAATTTTAATGAAATTTAATTTATCATTTTCTTTTGTTTTATGCACTGTGCTTTTGATGTCATGTCTGAGAACTCTGCCTAACTCAAGTTCACAAAGGTTTTCTCCTATATTTTCTTTCAGAAGTTTTATTGTTTTAACTCTTATATTTAGACCTAAACCCGTTTTGAGTTAATTTTCTTGATAGTGTGAGAAGAGACTAAGCTAATTCTTTACAAATGGATAACTAATTGTCCTAGCACCATCTGTCAAAAACACCATCCTTTCTTTAATTGAATTGGCTGAGTACCTTTGTAAAAAATCATTTCATTTCTTAACTCTCAATTCTGTTTATCTACATTCCTATCTTTATGCCAACACCACTCTGTCTTGATTCTTGTAGCTTTATAGTGCATTTTAAAATTCAGTAGTGGAAGTCCTTCAACACTGTTCTTCTTTTTAAAAATTGACTTGACTTCTGTTATCAGTTAGGGTTCACTCAGATGAGCAGAACCCATGCAAAATAAATACTAAGAAATTTACTATAAAGAATTGGCTTAGGGCTGGGCACAGTGGCTCACATCTGTAATCCCAGCACTTTGGGAGGCCAAGGTGGGAGGATCACCTGAGACGAGGAGTTCAAGATCAGCCTGACCAACATGGTGAAACTCCGTCTCTACTAAAATTACAGAATTAACTGGTCATGGCGGCGCATACCTGTAATCCCAGCTGTTTGGGAGGCTGACGCAGGAGAATCATTTGAACCCGGCCGGCGAAGGTTGCTGTGAGCCAAGATGGCGCCACTGTCACTGTACTCCAGCCAGGGTGACAGAGACAGACCCTATCTCAAAAAAATAAAAAGAATAAAAAGAACTAAAAAATAAAAAAAGAAGAATTGGCTTATGTGATGATAGGGACTGACTAGACAAGTCCACAATCTGTAGAGTAGGCCATGAGGAAACAGTCCCCAACTCTCGGGTGCAAGTTGAAATTGCTGTCCATGGCAAACTTTCTTCTTCAGAGATGTCTCAGGTCTGCTTTTAAGATCTTTCAACTTATTGAATCAACACTACTGAGATTATCTGGGATAATGTTTTTTGCTTAAAATCAAGTGATTATGAATTGTCATCACATCTACACAATACCTTCGCAACAACATCTAGAATAGCAGTTGGTGGAATAACTGGGGACTGTAGACCAGTGAAGCTGACATATCAAAAAAAAAATCACAGCTTATTTGTTTATTATTATTATATTATTATTATTATTATTATTATTATTATTATTTGAGATAGGATCTCACTCTGTCACCCAGGCTGAAGTGCAGTGGCGCAATCTCAGCCCACTGCAACCTCCATTGCTGGAGCTCAAGTGATCCTCCCACCTCAGCCTTCCGAATAGCTGTGTCTGTAGGTGCACAAGACCACACCAGGCTAATTTTTTTTTTTTTTTTTAAGACAAGATTTCGCCATGTTGCTCTGGCCAGTTTTGAATTCCTGGTCTGCCCGCCTCAGCCTCCCAAAGTCTTGGGTTTGCTGGAGTGAGCCACTGCGATCAGCCAAAGAAAAGAAAAGATCACTGTTGCTCTAGGTCCTCTCCATTTTTATATGCATTACATTCAACCTCTCCAAAAAATAAAAATAAATAAATAAAAAGCCTGCTGAGTTTTATCTTTTTTTTTTTTTAAATTAGAATTTCATTAAATTGGTATGGGTAGAATTGAAATTTTAACAATATTTTCTTCCAATCCACAAACATAAAATATCTCAATCTTTAATTTCTCTCATCAGTGTTTTGTAATTTTCAGTACAAAATCTTACACTTTTTGGTTACACAAATGCCTGAATGTTTTCCACTTTTGAATACTGCAGACATCCCAGATTTATGATGACTCCACTCTTGATTTTTTGACTTTATGATGGTACAAAGCAAATTCATTCAGTATGCTCCTTGATGGAGTTACCTCAGGATATCGCAAATATCTGTACATATGGTAAGTTGAA
This sequence comes from Macaca thibetana thibetana, assembly GCF_024542745.1. NCBI lineage: Eukaryota > Metazoa > Chordata > Mammalia > Primates > Cercopithecidae > Macaca > Macaca thibetana. The sequence goes on along the minus strand of NC_065589.1, from coordinate 86,076,654 downwards.
AACACACTTTCCACACTTTCAATTTAGAATATTTTCAATTTATGGTGGGTTTAATGGGACATAACTCCATCATAAGTCAAGGAATATCAGCATTGTGAATAGAATTTTTTTATAACTTGTATATAATACAATAACTAGTATATATTATATATTGCATAATATGTAAGTGATCTTTAGCAGGTTGAGGAAACCCCTTTTATTATTAGTCTTTTTGAGCTTTTTGAAAATCATGAGTTATCTTTTATTCATTTTATTCTTCATTTATTGAGATTATCACATGGTTTTAGATATTCATTCTATTAATATTGTTTATTACATAAATTGATTTTCAGATACTATACCAATCTAACTCCTGGGATAAATCCCACTTGGTATATAACCTTTTTGGTATGTTACTAAATTTAGTTTGCTAATTTTTTGTGGATTTAAGTATATAGTTAAGAGCAATATTGATATCTAGCTTTCTTAATTTGTGTTGTCTTTTTTCAGCTTTAGTTTCTACTATTGGGGTAATGCTGGCTTCATATAATGATTTGGAGGAGTATTTCCATCTTCTCTACTTTTTTCTCTTTTTTTGAAGGAGATTGTGTGGATACTATTTGTTCTTTAAATATTTGAGAGAATTCACAAGTAAACCCATGTGAGCCTAGAATTTCTTCATAGGAAGTGTATTTATTATTAATTTATTTACTTGGTATAGATATATTGTCTAGTTTTTATTTTCTGAAAAAGTCTTACATTCCCTTTAATTTTTATATTTTTAAAAATAAAGGTATAATTTACATATAGAAAAATTCATGCTTTTTACAGGAAAATTATGCAAGTTTTGTAAGCAACACTACAATCAAGGAAAAGGATAATTCCATCACATAAAAATATTTCTGGATTCTTACTTTTTGTGAATCCTTCTCTCTATCCCCAGCCTCTGGCAAACAATGTTCTCTGTTCCTATAGTTTTTTTTTTTCTTTTTTTTTTTTTTTGCAAGAATGTCATATAAATGGAAGCATACGTACATACATTGTCTTCTGCAGAGCAGGAGTTCTTACATTTGATAGCATCCAATTTTTTGGTATACACATCATGCTTTTGGTGTCATGTCTCAGAAATGTTTGCCTAATTCAAGGTCACACAAATGTTTTCACGTTTTCTTCTGGATGTGTTTAAATGTTATATTTTACATTTAAGTCTATGATTTGTTTTGAATAAAATTTTGAATATTGTGCAAGTTATAATTTGAGTTTTTTGCATATGGATATTTTTCCAGCATCATTTGTTGAAAAGATCATTGTTTTAGCATTGAATTGCCTTTATACTTTTGTTGAAAAACACTTGACCATATACGTGAGGATTTATTGTTAGGTATTTCATTCTGTTTCATTGACAAAGGGTCTTTTTTTTTTTTTTTCCTGGTAGTGCCTAGTGTCTTGGGTACTACAACTTTATTTCTTTTAGTCAGCTAGAATAAGTCCTTCTAATTTTAGTCTTCTATTTTCAAAATTATTTTGGTAAAAGGAAAAATATTCACTATATTTTACCCTTCAATATAAATTTTGTGATAAGCTTGTGTATTTAAAGAAAAACAACTAATTCTGCAAGAATTTGGATTGGAAGTGCATTCAACCTATAGAGCAGTTTGGGAAAAATTGGTACTTAAGTATATTGAATCTCCTCATCCATGACATGGTATATCTCTGCATTTGTTTATTTCTTCATTAATTTCTGTTAGCATCACTATTTAGTATTCAGTTTACAGATAATGTTTATTATTGCTGTTGAAAATTGATTTCTAAAATTTTAGTTTCAAATTGTTTCTTGTAACATAAAAAACACAACTTATTTTTTATTAGAACCTAGTATTTTGTGACCTTCCTATAACTCACTTATTAATTCTAACAGCTGTTATTTACATTTTTTGCATATTCTACACATACAACCAAGTTTGGTTCTTCATTTCCTATCTGTATGGTTTTTATTTCTTTTTCTTGCCTTTTTTCCTTGGCTAAGATCTCTAGTACAATGCTGAGTTGAAGAGGTAAGGGTTTGCCTTGTTTCTCTTCATACTTAAATGATATTTCTACTGACATAAAATTGGAAATGGATAGTTTTATTTTCTTTTAGCGATTTGAAGATGATATTCTGTTTTGTCTTCCTCTGCTTTTTTCCCTGTGGATTTTTTAAAATCTTTCTTCCTTTGTACTTAATGTGTTATTTTTCTACAATTAATTTTAATATTATTTTGTTAATTTGTTTCCATGTTTTTAGTGTGATTTTTTTGTTTTATTTGTATTTATTCTGTTAGAATTTGTTGAGCTTCTTGGATGTGCTGGTTTATTCTTTTCATGAAATATGGGAACTATGTAGCCATTTTTTTCTCTTCCTTCACCCCCCTCCCCATTTCTGAGATTTCAATTACATGAATATTAGACCCACGTGGTATTGCTGCATATCTGTAGGATCTCTGTTAATTTTATTGAGGTTTGTATTCTTTGTCTCTATTTTGGATAATATCTAATGTCATATATTCGATTCGTTTGGACTATTCTTCTATGTCTATTTTGCTATTAACCCCACACAGTGAATTTTCACTTCAAATATAACTTTTTCAGCTCTAGAGTTTCCATTAAGTTCATTATTGTATCTTCCATTTTTTTCTCATTATTTATATTTTCCTTTAAACTTTTGAGTATATTCATAATATTTATGATATTTAAAACTTTCATTATCTTTCTCACTTCATGTTCTATTTACATTGGTGGTATTTTCTATCATTTTTGGGTATCACATTTTCTGCTTGTTCATGAATCTAGTAATCTTTTGTTGGATGCTGGACATTGTTATTCTTACCTTAATAAGTGGTAGATTTTGATGTATTTCTTTAAACCGTGTTGGAATTTGTTCTCTCAGGTAGTTGGATTACATGGATATGGCTTGGTCCTTTTAAGAATTTCTTTTCAGCTTTTTTTTTTTTTTTTTTTTGCTGTAATTGGTTTATAGTAAGTCTTAACTTGATTTAGTTCCATTACTAATGTGAAAACCTTCTTGGATCTCTTCTTCAGAATACTGGATCTCTTCTTCAGAATACTCTGTGTATTCAATAAAGATTCTCTATTCTGACCATTGGGTATTCAAAGAATTCCCACCTATGTGTGAGTTCTTGGAATTTTTTCTTTTTTTTTAAGCTTGGAGCTTCCTGTGTAATTTCTTTCTTTTCTTTTTTTTTTTTTTTTTTTTTTCTTACTAGTTGCTGATTAGCTCAGCCTTGTGGAATTTCACCCTTTACATGCGCAGTTTTCAGCTCAATGAAGAGCCCGTTCAATGCCTCTCTAATACCCCTCTGGTGCAGAACCCAGGATCGCTTTTTCTGCATAGTTTCCTTTTCTCCAGTACTCTGCCATGACATTATAGCTACCTTGGCTTTTTTGAACTCCATTCTCTATATCCTCAGTTCAATTCTACACTTTTGCACTGCGATCTGGAAATTACATCTAGGAAAAATCTTTTGGCCATTTTAAGGCTCACAGAATTTGTTTCTTGTCTTTCAAAGACCATAGTCCTGAATTTTCCATTGTTTCAATATCTGAAACCAGTTTTTTCATGTATTATGTCCAGTTTCTTAGTTGTTTATAGTGGGAGACCAAGTTTTGATGAGATTACACATACACAGATGAAAAACACAGGGCCTAATTTTATTTATTTTCTTCATCTTTCTGAACTTCTGAGTGTCTTTCTTACTAATATCTTCTACTTCATTAATTGTTTTTCAACCTTGGTCAGTCCACGGTTTAGCCTGTCTATTTTGTTTCCTTATTTTATTTATTTATTTATTTGTTTATTTATTTGAACAGAGTTTCGCTCTTGTTGCCCAGGCTGGAGTGCAGTGGCACAATCTCAGCTCACCGCAACCTCTACCTCCTAGGTTCAAGCGATTCTCCTGCCTTAGTCTCCTGAGTAGCTGGGATTACAGACACCCGGCACCACAACAGGCTAATTTTTTGAATTTTTTTAGTAGAGATGGGGTTTACCATGTTGGCCAGGCTAGTCTTGAACTCCTGACCTCAGGTGATCCACCCGCCTTGGCCTCCCAAAGTGCTGGGATTACAGGTGTGAGCCACAGAGCCCGGTCTTCTTATTTGGTTTTTGATGTCCATATATTTTCTTTTCATTTTCAGTGTTTCTATTTGGTACTTTTTGACATCCACTCATTTTGATTTTGCGTCTGTCAGTTTTATTTATGATATCTTTTTCTTTTTTTCTATTTGTGATATCTTTTTCTTTTTTTCTTTTTTTATTTATGATATCTTTTTCTTTCAATTATCTTTTTGAGCATCCCAGTAATAATAAATTCTCTGTGAACCAAATTTTAATTCATAAGGAATTACATAGCAAAAGCTTATTTTGTTGACTGTCTTTTTTATTATTAATTTTATTCACATTTTACAATTTTGGTTGGAAATGCCTTTGTCTATTTTTGTTGTTGTTTAATTTTATTCTCCCTCCCTACATGTAGGGTACGTTAAAAAGTCTGCAGCTTTCCACACACTTCTTTGTGAACCTCCATCCAGAAACATTTTTTGTAAACTTGTCACTTGTAGCAAAAAAAAACTTGTAGCAAAATAAGCAATTCTTATAATGAGAGTCTCCTTTCTGTGGTTACATCAGACATAATGTAGATTTTTATCACTGTGTTTAGTGAGTAATTAACACAATTTTCGTGTCGTAAGCTATGCCATTTTTCTGTTTTCTCTCCAGTGCTATCACCTTTAAAGCATCAAATCATAAGCAGTTATGTGTTTGTCAGATATTTTGGTTTCGTTTTCTTTGCTGTGACAGCAGCCCTGGTTTTTCATTTTGTTTGATATAATTTTAAAAAGTAAATGCTTTATTGATGTATAACTGATATTAAGTAAACAGTGCATCCTTAAAATGTACAATTTGAGTTTGGGCACATATGTATTCACTCTTCGGTAACCATCACCACAATTCTAATGGCAAACCTCTCAAGTTCCCTTGTAATTCTTTGTAATCTATTCCTCCATCCTTCCACCACATAACCACTTGTCCTTATTCTATAATTATAGGTTAGTTTTGCATCTTCCTAGAACTTTATATAAATAAAATAATACAGTGTGAGTCCTTTTGTGTTTGGCTTCTTTAACTCAGCAGAATTATTTTTGAAATTCTTTCATGATGTGCATACAATAATTTCTCTTTATTACTGAGAAGTACACTGTTATATGGATATAGAATAGTTTATGCATTGACTTGTTGATAACCATTTAGATTGTTTACAAGTTTTGGCTATCACAAATAAGGCTACTATTAATACCCATGAACATTTTACACAAATATGCTTTTATTTCTTGGTAAATACCTAGGTGTATAATGGCTAGGTCATATGGGTGTATGTTTAACTTTTGAAAAACTACCAAAATGTTAGGCATGGTGACTCACACCTGTAATCCCAGCACTTTGGGAGATCAGGGCAGGAGGATGACTTGAGTCCAGGAGTTCGAGACCAGCATGGGTGACATGTGAGACTTCATCTCTAAAAAACATTTTTTAAAATTAAAAAATAAAATTAGCCAGACGTGGTGGCACACGCCTGTAGTCCCAACAACTTGGGAGGCTGAGGCAGGAAGATCACTTGAGCCCAAGGGGTTGAGCTATGATTGCACTTGAGCTATGATTGCACCACTGCACACCAGCCTGGGTGAAAAAGTGAGACCCTGTCTCAAAATAAAATTTAAAAAAACCTGTCAAAATGTTGTCCAAAGTGGATTTTCCTATTTATGCTTTCACCATCAGTGTATGAGATTTCCAGGTGTTCCACATCCTTGTCAACAATTGTCTGGTCAGTCTTTTACATTTTTGCCAATGTAAATAGGCTTATACAATTATCACATTATGGTTTTAAACTGCATTTTTCCAATGACTAACGATGTTGATCTTATGTGAGGTACTTTTAATACATGCGACATCAGCCAGCTTGTACCTTTAGCCACCATTCAGTGATTTCTTTTTGTTCTTCTTCAGCTCTCAAGACATATTCACCATGATTTCAAGCCTGGCTACTTTTCCTCTTACTATCAATTGGTATGCATCAAGGTAGAGAACATAGGCATATTGGTGGGTCAATTCACTGAATAATCTAAAAATTCATAAGAATAGTTAATAACCATGAGCCTGATAGCTTGTTAAATGTTTAGGAGTTATCAAAACAAGAGTGACCATCATGGATTTCAAAGCAGAAGTAAATTCATACTATTTGTTCAGTGATAATCTGAAAGTGCTTAGTTATAATAATTGGGTCACAAAGAAGATATATTATTTTTTTCTTAAAGATAAATTCTAACAAATCCAAATAAAATATTTCTCAGGACTTAAAAAATCTACTTTCGTGGAATTGCTAAGCCAGCTTTTACTAGAAATTACATCTCCAGGTAGGTATTCTCTCCTGAGGAGCTAGTATTGATCGTATTATCTATGAAAGGTAGTCATTATACTGATATAGCACCGTTGTAAATTAATAAATTTATTTTGTGATATTTTGTTTTATGTTAGTAAATGTTATGTGAATATGCATATGCGTAGGGAAGGTTGTGTATTTTGTTGTCTGATGCAGATTTAAGGCCCATAATGTTGAGGAACCAAATCGTAGACAATATAAAAAGTTGCTAGATACTGCTCATATTTTCATTTACTTATCACTTTTCCTCCACTGACCAGTGAAAGTGAGCATCTACTTTTCTATTTTTGAACACCAAATGACCTACACAAATTTCCCAAATAGCAAGTAAATTGGTTATATGATTTCCTACATAAAGGCAACCATAAAAATGTTGCTACAACACTGGAGAATAAGGCATACAGAGAGAATGAGCCTGAGACAGAACCTAATGCTAGGCATACAATTCAAAAACTTCAACAACATTTAAATTAAGTATAAATTTATGAGTTAGAAACAGGGGGTACTGTAGTTTCAATTTCTATTCTATTTTCTAGGTTCATGCACTCTTTTGGTTATGAACATAGTATCTTGGGCTTTTCAGTGAAACTTGTATAAGTATAGTAAGTCCTCACTTAACCTCATTGATAGGTTCTTGAAAATAGACTTTAAGCAAAGTGATGTATAACAAAACCAGTTTTAATACAGGTGATATGGTTTGGTTCTGTGTCCTCAACCAAATCTCATCTTGAATTGTAGCTCCCATAACCCCCATGTGTCATGGGAGGGACCCAGTGGGAGGTAATTGAATCATAGAGGATGCTGTTCTGTGCTGTTCTGTTGACAGTGACTGAGTCTCATGAGATCTGATGGTTTTGTAAAAGGCAGTTCTCCTGCACATGCTCTCTTGCCTGCCTCCATGTAAAGGAACATGACTTTGTTCCTGCTTTGCATTCCATCATGATTGTGAGGCCTCCCCAACCATGTGGAACTAAAGTGTGGTGCTGCTGTAAAGATACTTGAAAATCGGTGGCCCAGGCCTGTTATCCTAGCACTTTGGGAGGCCAAGGTGGGTGAATCATGAGGTCAGAAGTACGAGACCATCCTGGTCAACATGGTGAAACCTCATCCCTACTAAAAATACAAAACTTAGCTGGGCGTGGTGGTGCACACCTATAGTCCCAGCTACTTAGGGGGCTGAGGCAGGAGAATTGCTTGAAACTTGGGGGCAGAGGTCACAGTGAGCTGAGGCTGTGCCACTGCACTCCAGCCTGGTGACAGAGCAAGACTGCATCTCAAAAAAAAAAAAAAAAAAAAAAAAAAAAAAAACAAAGGAAAAAAAGAAAAGATACCTGAAAATGTGGAAACAACTTTGGAGCTGGGTAACAGGCAGAGGTTGGAACAACTTGGAGGGTTCAGAGGAACACGGGAAAACGTAGGAAAGTTTGGAACTTCCTAGAGACTTGGAGGGCTCAGAAAACAGGGAGATATGGGAACATGTGGAACTTCCTAGAGGCTAACTGAATGGGTCTGACCAAAATGATATTTATATGACAATAAAATCCAGGCTGAGGTTCTCTCAGATAGAGAGGAGGTACTTATTGGGACCTGGAGTAAAAGTCACTCTTGCTATGCAAAGAGATTGGTGGCATTTTGCCACCATCCTAGAAATCTGTGGAACTTTGAACTTGAGAGAGATGATTTAGGCTCTCTGGAAGAAATTGTTTTCTTTGCTTTTCTTTTTTTTTGAGACAAAGTGTTGCTCTGCCACCCAGGCTGGATTGCAGTGGCATGATCTCAGCTCACTACAACCTCCACCTCCTGGGTTCAAGCAATTATCATACCTCAGTCTCCCAAAGTGCTGGGATTACAGGTGTGAGTCACCAAACCCTGCTTGGTAGAAGATACTTCTAAGTGGCAAAGCATTCAAGAGAAAGCAGAGCATAAAAGCTTGGAAAACTTTAAGGCTGGTGATGTGATAGAAAAGAAAAACCCATTTTCTTGGGAGTAATTCAAGCCAGCTGCAGAAATTTGCATAACAACTGAAGAGTCAAATGTTAATCACCAAGAAAATGGGGAAAATGTCTCCAGGGCATGTCAGAGACCTTCATTGTAGCCCCTCCTATCACAGGCCTGGAGACCTCAGAGGAAGAAATGGTTTCCTGGGCTGGATCCAGGGTCCCCCTGCTGTGTACAGCCTTGGGACTTGTTCCCCTGTGTCCCAGACACTCCAGCCATGGCTAAAAGGGCCAACATACAGTTCAGGCCATTGCTTCAGGCCTTGGTGGCTTCCATGTGGTATTGAACCTGTGGGTGCACAGACATCAAGAATTAGGGTTTGAGAATCTCCTCCTAGATTTCAGAGGATGTATGGAAATGCCTGTTGTCCAGGCAGAAGTCTGCTTCAGAGGTGGAGCCCTCGTGGAGGACCTCTGCTAGAGCAGTACAGAAGGGAAATGTGGGCTTAGAGCCCCAACACAGAGTCCCCACTGGGGCACTGCCTAGTGGAGCTGTGAGAAGAGGGCCACCATCCTTCAGACCCCAGAATGGCAGATCCACTGGCAACTTGCACCGTGTGGCTGGAAAAGCCACAGACACTCAATGCCAGTACATTAAAGCAGCGGGAGAGGGGCTGTACCCTAAAAAACCATAGAGGTGGAGCTGCTGAAGGCTGTGGGAGCCTACCTCTTGCATCAGCATGACCTAGATATGAGACATGGAGTCAAAGGAGATCATTTTGGTGCTCTAAGATTTGACTGCCTTGATGGATTTCAGACTTGCATGGGGCCTGCAGCTCCTTTGTTTTGGCTGGTTTGTCCCATTTGGAATGGATGTATTTACCCAATGCTTGTATCCCCATTATATCTAGGAAGTAACTAACTTGCTATTGATTTTGCAGGCTCATAGGCAGAAGGGATTTGCCTTGTCTCAGAAGAGACTTTGAACTTGGACTTTGAGTTAATGCTGAAATGAGTCATGATTGGTTTTGAAATGTGAGGACATGATATTTGGGAGGGGTCAGGGCAGGATGATATGGGTTTGGCTCTGCATCCCCACCCAAATCTCATCTTGAATTGTAGCTCCCATAATGCCCGGGTGTTGTAGGAGGGATCCAGTGGGAGGTAATTGAATCATAGTGCGTGGTTTTCTTGTGTGTTCTTGTGACAGTGAATAAGTCTCATGAGATCTGATGGTTTTATAAAGGGCAGTTTCCCTGCACATGCTCTCTTGCCTGCCACCATGTAAGCTTTTGCTCCCACTTTGTCTTCCGCCATGATTGTGAGGCCTCCCCAGCCACGTGGAACTGTGAGTTAATTTAACCTCTTTACTTTATAAATTACCCAGTCTCATGTATGTCCTAATAGCAGCATGAGAATGAACTAATGCAGCAGGCTAATCAACATAGAAAAGACTTAAGTTCTTATGGCAGATTTCTGGTTACAAAAAATTACCAACTTCTAAATAAAGACCAAACACTTCTAATATTAAACGTTGAGGTAAATGTGAGTTATTGTATTAGTCCATCCTTGAATTGCTATAAAGAAATACACGACACTAGGTAATTTATAAAGAAAAGAGGATTAATCATCTCATGGTTCCACAGGCTGTACAGGAATCATGATGCTGGGATCTGCTTGACTTCTGGGGAGGCCACAGGAAACTTACAATCATAATGGAAGGTGAAGGGGGAGCTGGCACATGGCCAGAGGAGAAGCAAGAAACAGAGTAAGGGGGGAGCTGCCACACACTTTCAAACAGCCCAATATCATGAGAACTCACTCATTATCATGAGAAGAACAGCACAAAAGGGTTGATGCTAAACTATTCATGAGAAACATCTCCACGACCCAATCACTCCCACCAGGCCCCATGTGCAACATTGGGAATTACAATTTGATGTGGGATTCAAGTGGGGACACAAACCCAAACCATATCATTCTGCCCAAGCATGTCCTTCTCGCATTGCAATTCAATCATGACTTTCAAACAGTCCCCCAAAGTCTTAATTTATTCCAGCATTAACTCAAAAGTCCAAAGTCTCATCTGATACATCCTTCCACCTGTGAGCCTGTAAAATCAAAACCAGAGTAGATGCTTTCAAGATATAATTGGGGTACAGGTATTGGGTAAATATGCCCACTCCAAAAAGAAATCAGCAAAAAGAAAGGGGCTACAGGCCCCATGCAAGTTCAAAGCCCAGCAGGGCAGTTATAAAATCTTAAAGTTCCAAAGTAACCTCCTTTGACTCCATGTCCCAAATCGAGGGCACTCTATTGTGAGGGAAGGGTTCCTAAGGCCTTGGGAAGCCCCATCTCTGTGGCTATGTAAGGTTAAACCCCTGTGGCTCCTCTCACAGGCTGGTGTTGAGTGTCTGCATCTTTTCCGGGCACAGAGTGCAAGCTATTGGTAGATCTACCTCTGGGGTCTGGAGGATAGTGGCTCTCTTCTCACAGTTCCACTAGGCAGTGCCCAGTGGGGACTCTTTGTGGGAGCTCCAACCCCACATTCTTCCTCCTCACTGTCCTAGTAGTGATTCTCCATGAGGTGCCGCCATCTAGGTGAAGGATCCCAAGCTTCTACTCTCGTACTCTGTGCATATACAGGTTTAACATCATGTGGAAGTTACCAAGGATTACGGCTTGTACGCTCTGAAAGAGTGGCCAGAACTGTACCTGGGCCCCTTTGAACCATGATTGGAGCTAGAACAACTGGGATGCTGGAAACAGAGTCTTGAGGCTGCCCAGGGAAGTGGGGCCCTGAGTCTGGCCTAAGAAGCCATTCAGTCTTCTTAGGCCTCCAGTCCTGTGATGGGAGCAGCTCCTGCAAAGATCTCTGAAATATCTTTGAGGCCCTTTTACCATTGTCTTGGCTATTAGCACTTGCCTTTTTATTTACACAAATTTCTCTAGCAAGTGGTTGCTCAGCAGTCCACTTGAATTCTCCCTTTTCTACCACATGGCTAGGCTGCAAATTTTCCAAACTTTTATTCTCTGCTTCCCCTTTAAATAAAAGTTCCAACTTTAAGAAATGTCTTTGCTCATGCATATGAGCCTAGAATGTTAGAATCAGCTACACCACATCTTGAATGCTTTGCTGTTGAGAAATTTCTTCCACCAGGTACCCTAAATCATCACTCTCAAGTTCAAAGTTCTACAGATCTGTAAAGCAGGGACACAATGCAGCCAATTTCTTTGTTAAGACATAACAGAAGTTACCTGATGTGGTTTGGCTATGTCCGCATCTAATTCTCATCTTGAATTGTAACTCCCACAATTCCCATATGTCATGGGAGGAACCTGGTGAGAGGTCATTGAATCATGGTGGCTATTCTCATGATAGTGAGTATATCTCACAAGATCTGATGGTTTTAAAAATGGGAGTTTCCCTGCACAAGCTCTCCTCTCTTTGCCTGTCGCCATCCATGTAAGACGTGACTTGCTCCTCCTTGTCTTCTGCCATGATTGTGAGGCCTCCCCAGCCGTGTAGAACTGTAAGTTAATTACAATTTGACATGAGATTTTGCAGGGGGACACAGTTCCAAAAGATACCAGTTATACATACATTTAAAACAGATTAATTAAAACAAGTAAGATAATGATGCTCCTAATTGTTTCAGTTCAGGTTTGCAGGTGGCTGGTGCCTATTTTGACAGCTCAGGGCACAAGGCAGGAACCAACCCTAGACAGAACACCATTCCATTGCAGGGTACACTCACACACATGGTCACTCAGACTGGGATGGTTTGGACATGCCAACTAAATCAATGTGCACATCTTTGGGATGTGGGAGGAAACCAGAATACCCAGGGAAACCCCACACAGACATGGAGAAAATGTACAAACTCCACATAGACAGTGCCCCCAGCTGGGAAGTGATTTTTTTATTTCTCATCAAAGTTACAGCAAAATGATTTTGAACAAAATAACATTACTTGAGGAACTGCTGTACCATTTTGAAAAAAAAAATGTAGTTTTAATAGGACAAATGGATCTGAAATTTCTAGAATTTACCACTTTGTTAAAATAAAGTGTTATCTGCTATAATTATGAAATGCTTAACCATTGGTGATTAGATTGTCTTTTATTTTATTTTGCTTAGATGGCAATGTTCAAGTATACCATCAACATGTAAATAAAACAGGAGAGATGAGAATAAATGAGGGGTGTGCTATGCTGTTTATTTTTTATTTTTTGGCATTTTATTAGATTTTTATTCTTCTGTAAAGAAGTGTCCTGTAATGTTTTAAATAATCATAAAGTATACTTCTTAAATCCCATAACACTTATCCAGACTCCAATTTCAAACTTTTAAATGGCTGTTGAACATTCTTATTTGTATCCTGAGTTATACTTCAAACTCACCATGTCCTGCCTGAAATTCATTAAGAAGCTCACTTTTCTGACATTGTCATTCATGAAAATGGAACCATCATTCTTGTAGTTTTATAGACTCAAAATCTACTCATCTTTGACCTCTTCTTTTCCTCCCTTATTCTCTTCCCTCCTTTCATTTATTCTACTAACAACATCCTATCATATTTTGTCATGTAAATTTTTGAGTTAGCTGATCTCAAAGGGCCATTTGAGTTCTAACATCCTATAATTCTTATAATGAAATTGTTTTGATTTGTTCCCTTCAAGTTAATTGCCACTGTTATAACTTTAGTTCTAGTCCTTCCATTTCAATGAAATTTAAGTAAGTTGCCACCTACGTAGCCTTCCCTTATTCCAACCTTAGCAATGTCCCTATACCCCAGCTAAATTAATTCTGCATATCATCTCCTGATTAGTGTTTACAAGACAATGCATGTATCTTATATTAGTCTTTGACTCAAGAACCTGAAAAAGATCCCAAGTTTTTACCACAGAATTTCCAGAAATGCATCCCTGGTTTGGTAATAGTTACTTTCACTCATGCATCATACATGCAAACACACAAACACGCATATACACAGTTCTATAGTAAAAAAAATCTGGACAAGTAGGTTATCAAAATGTAAGCCCCCCCTCTGCCTTTTAAATGAAGAAGTTCTTGGGTTTCTTGGGCTTTTTAATGTAGTAATTATCAGAGGGAAATTACATAGAAATTCAGCATTTCTTAGATATATTTTAACCTTTCTTTGGCTACGGAGGATTTTGTGGCACCAAGTGCTTCAGGTAAATCACACAGGAAATGCTCTATTAGAACATTAATTCTAAACTCCTGTGTCTTGTCAGTGCTTCTAATTGTTGAGTCCTAATATATACCTACATCTTTTTCATGCTCAAGTTAGGCAAGGATACTTATTTACATTCTCTGAGAAAAATTGTTGACTAGCCCCTTTATGATGCATTTCAACTCCCTTTTGCCTTTCCTTTGTCTCCCAAAAACGTTGTATTCCTTTACCAACTGCCAACCTCACTTTCAGCTAAGCACTGATCCTGTGACAGAGTCCTTGCAGAAAAACAGAGTTTTCAAGTTAGGACAACTCACAACCTCAATGAAAATACAATGCCTTACTAGAAGAAGGCTTCTATCTCTCTGCCTGCCCTCTTCTTCCTGCCTAGAAGGCACCTAGCATGGCTGGAGGGGTAGAAGGGCTGCATTCATGAGGTGATAAGTGTAGAGAACCATGCCCTGTAAAGTGCTAGCTCAAGGCCGAACACCATTCATTTATGGCACCATTGGAATTGCAGAATGTGGCAGTTTCAGCCCCAAGATAATCAAGCCTCTGAACCTATTGTAGCAATTTCTTACCTCTGAATTGCTTTTAAATGAGAAATACTGGTCTTTGCAGTAATTGGAGATCCATTTTCTTCTGTAAGGTCTTTTATTAGGGTTTCCTCTTATTTGTACCAATTGTAATCCTAACTTAGGCACTTCCTATCACACTGTACCACTGCATATAACTTTGTATCTTCGCATACAGGATTTACCCATTCCCTGAATGATAAGTATCCTCCTAATCAACTTTCTGAGCCCTGCTCAAGCACTACCCATTTATGAAGCCTTTCCTAGCAATTTCTACTTGCAATGTCTTATTAAATAGTTTGTCCTCATTGTTTGTACTGTATGATTAATAGCTTTGTACTGCCATATGATGTAGAGCCATGCTACTCTGAGAGATTATGTGCATGTTTGCTTTTTCCTAGTTGGATTCTCAGTGTTCATGGAGCGTGATAGTAGGAGATTGTTATATATTTCTTTTTTACGTTATATGAACTATATATGAAAGGGATTTAATTAATTAATTTTAGGATATATTTCACCAAAAATATTCTCCATAATCTTTTCTGTCAGTTTGTTGATTAAAGAAAAATATCTGAAACATTTACCAAATTTAATTCATGCATATAAGAAGTTTTAAAAAAATAACTTATTGAGATATATTTTATAAAGTATATAGTTCACCTATTTAAACCATATAATTTAATTGTTTTAGTATATTTAAAACCTTGTGAAACCATTATGGTCTTTAAAAGTTTTATTCACCTCTTAATTAGTGGAAATATAGGTAACAGTTTGTAATTTAATGAATCTTTGTTGACTGTCTAATGATACAAAATACAAAATTAAGGGATCATATAGGCAATCCTGGTATACATAGAATAACTCAAGTATAAACACATTACAGACTCTTATTCTAGTTGGCTTAATGAACACATTGTTTAAATAATAAGCTAATAATTAAGCATGTTCAAATATTCGATATTTATGTCACCACATGAGCAAAACATGATTGATTTAAAAGTTTGCTTTCTTTTACTTTTGGGTTTTTCTCTTGCAGCTCTCTGGTAATTCACTTCTACTTCTATCCCTCAAATACAACTTGCTTCCCTGTAAGTGCCTTCAGATTTCCACACCTCTTTCTTTCGAATTCTTCGGAATTCCCTTTTGTCTAATACATTTAATATTCTGTAACTCCTACCAAATTTACTTTATGGAGACCATCTTTCCCAGTAGATTTAAAGTGGTTTTGAGACAGAAACCAGTTCTTTCATGTCTTTTTTATTCCTTTGAGAGTCAAGCAGAGATCCTCTACAAATACTTATTTAATGTTATTTTACAGGAAGACTTTTTGCAACTGAACGATCAAATGTGGATGGCAATCTGTTGTAAACATAAGCTTGGTGTAATTTGAAGAGTGGAAGTTTTTAGTTTTTGACTTTGCTTAACTTTCAAGAGATTTGTTTCAACATCATTGAGCATCAGAGAAATGCATATCTCAAATAAAACCTGGGGAAAAAACGCAACTGCCCTGTCTGCTCTGTGCTGAATTGTAAGGGGACTACTTTTGATTGAACTCTTAAGTTTAACCATACTAATCTTGATTTTACTAATACTTAATCATACTTAATTATACTAATGTAAGATGTATTATTATTTTTCTTCTCATATTAGAATCACATAGCTAGCCAAATACAGCACAAGAATAGCTTAAATGTATGCTGTTTCTGTTTTCAGAAAGATAGATTTTTGAAATACGAAAAGCAAACCCAAATCTATGTTGGAAATAGACAAGAATAGACACAGAAATAGACACAGAATAGACACAGAAAAAAAGTTTACAAATTGTTAAATTTTCTGGAGGTATTCGCAAGGGTCAGGAGGTGGATTAAATGGAAAGATTCTTATAGACAAGCTCCCTTTAGTTTTACGATGCATGTATTAGGTTGATGTAAAAGTAATTGCTGTTCTTGCCATTGAAAGTAATGGCAAGAACCGCAATTACTTTTGCACCAACGTAATATATTTCAATGTTTATGGCTTTGATTTTTGCATGCGCCACATTGGTTCACAAATGATGCTCAATCCTTTTTGTGGTATTCTTATGTAAAGTACCTGTATTTGAAAAGACATAGTAAAGTACAAAGTAGAAAGACCTTCTGATTTGTATTGTATTCTGGAAGTAATGCACATCTAGCAGGAGAAAATGACATGATTTTTCAGCTTCAAGCTTTTTGACATATTTGTAAAAATAAGATAAATCAAAAAATTTCATCTTGCTATCAGTGTTGAATCACCAGATATTTAAAAAAAAAAAAAAAAACTTGGAAGGTAGTTTTCCTAATTTGGTTTCACCATGGTCAAAACTTCATGTCTAATTGTAAAAATTGTTAAAAACAGTTTTCATGTTTCATTACAGATGACTTCACAATATTTGCACAGATTTGGGGATACAATAAGCATAATTTTGATGCTTTTTAACTTTTATTAAGATTTTCACATTTTGATGACTAAAACAGAATGAAATCATATTTTATTACACATATACATTATACATTATATACATTAATATTTTAATTAGTAAAAATATTAAACAAGATTAGCTGTAATAATTTTTACTTATAATTTTATGAAGTCAAGGTATTATATTTTACTGTGGCTTTTAAAATTTTCCTGGGTTTCTCACATGAAAATTCCTGGTTTATGTCCTAAAAACCTGTCAATGAAGGTCAGAGGCCTAACATGAATTACATTATGCAGCATCTCTACAATGTTCTACTCATGACTTATATTCACTGACATATATTAAGATGGGAATTTTTTGTAGTCTGTGATTTAAACTCAGTTTGGTAAAAGTTACATATATATATATACACACACATATATATATTCTAGAGTGTGTGTGTGTGTGTATATATATATGTCTTAATACTGGTTTTTATTGGAACAAAAATATTTTTATTGAAAGAGTTTTAGATTATTCACAAACCACTCTCTTTTCCCTAATATTGCCATTGTATCATAAAATATCACCTTCAAAGCAAGATTTACAAAATAATCAAATCCACAAGGGTGGAGAGAGCATATACATGGTATAAGAAAAATATTTGGTCTTTGTCTCTAGTTCCTAACATAGAGAGCCTAAAGCCTTTGGAATTTCCTGAGTAATAAGGTAATAGGAATGTCATTTGTTCTAATGAGACAGCCATTGACATGTGCCTATATAACTTTAGGATGGAACTGGTCTCCAGAAAGACCAAGCCTTGATTAGAAGCTTGGAACTTTAAGCTCTATCCACTGACCTCTGGGCTGGAGATTGAGCTCTATTAAATTTCTTGAACAGGAGATTCAGGAGCTTCTGTATTGGCTAATGCATCCACATGCCTGGAGGGTAACACATCCCAACTCCATAGACACAGAGGCTCCTGCACTTAGGATCCTTCTAGACTTCATCCTACATACTTCTTTATCTGGTTGTTCATTTTCATTCTTTATAATAAACTGTAATAGTAGGCACAGCATTTTCTTGAGTTTTGTGAATCATCCTAGCAAATTATTGAACCTTGGGTGGTAGGGGAGAGACATTGTGCAAACCCTGGACTTTGTAGCCAAGTCAAATGGTAGTGTGGGTGTCAGAGGTGTTTGAACTAGAGCAACTCCATCTTGAATAGGGACTAGGTAAAACAAGGCTGAGACCTGCTGAGCTGCATTCCCAGTAAGCTAAGGCATTCTGAGTCACAAGATGAGATAGGAAGTTGGCACAAGATACAGGTCATAAGGACCTTGCTGATAAAACTGTCTGCAGTAAAGAAGCGAGCCCAAACACACAAAAACCAAGATGGTGATAAAGGTGACCTCTGGTCGTCCTTACTGCTACACTCCCACCAGCGCCATGACAGCTTACGAATGCCATGACAATGTCAGGAAGTTACCCTTTATGGTCTAAAAAGGGGAGACATGAATAATCCACACCTTGTTTAGCAAATAATTCAGAAATAACCATAAAAATGGGCAACCAGCAGCCCTTGGGGGGCTATGCCTATGGAGGAGCCATTCTTCCTTCACTTTCTTAATAAACTTGCTTTCACTTTACTCTATGGAGTCATCTCAAATTCTTTCTTGCGTGAGATCCAAGAACCCTCTCTTGGGGTCTGGCTTGGGAACACATTCCAGTAACATGGGTAACCTGGGCACCCTATACTTGTAACTGGTGTCTGAAGTGAAGGCAGTCTTGTAAGACTGCCTTCACTTCAGACACCAGTTACAAGTATGGGCTGAACAAAACTGGATTCTGACATTAACTCCTGGTAGTTAGTGTCAAAATTGAATTGAATTCTAGGATACCCAGTTAGTGTCAGATGATTGGAGAATTAGTTGATGAAAAAAACCTCTCAATATACAAGACTCCCTTCTTCTGACAAATTACTAGAAATCCTAAAGAAATAAGTAAACATCCACAGAGGAATAACAAGAAAGTTGTCATTGATGAACTAAAAATTACAGCAAATTTCTAAAGACAAAAAGTAGATGGAGTTGGATTCATGAAGTAATTCATTCTCTAAAATGTGTGCATTCCAGAAATTGTTTTAAACAGTTTAAGAACTCGTTTAAACAGTTGTAGTGCTCAATAACCAGAGATGGGGGTTTTAGACAGTGTGAGAAACCAGCTCCTTAGAACAAACATGCTCAGTATGGTTCAGCGCATCAAATTTACAATGCCTGCTCAGTTCACCCATTTTCTTCAACTCCATCTCTTCTCCTAGTTGGTATCTAGGATACACTAAGTGTAAATGCATGACTTGACAGAAGAGCCATGCTTGTTTCCATACATAAATATTATTTACCTTGGTCTCAACTTTTGAAAATATACAATATCTGGCATTGAATTAAAAATTATCTCACACACACACACGGACAGAGAGCCAGAGAGAGAGAGAGAGAGTGCACAAGAAAAATACCTTATGTTAAGAAAGTAGAACCAGACCCACGGATGGTCCAGTTGTTGGAAACTGTCTATGTTAATATGTTAAGAAATTTAGTAGAAAAGGTGGGCGCATGCATGAAAAGATAAAACAATTCTGAAGGAGCTGTGAACTATAAAAAAAAGACAGGTGAAATGCTTGAAATGAGAATTACAATATCAGAGATACTTAAGCCTTAATCAAAGTATATGGTAAATTGCTGAATGTGATTCACAAACATCCAAATTGATGAAAATCAAACTTTTTTATTAGGAACTTTTTTATGATGCCAGGCTTTTAATATACACATTTGCACATTTCAACAAGACAGAAAACGTAAAACCTAAGTGAGTACCGATTTTACAAGGTTAGTTGCTAAGAAGTATTCTGTCTTCCAAACTTCTGACTCAAATGCCAGGTGCGTGAATTTCTCTTTTCTATGTATCATACCCAAAGTCACTCTGCCAGGTTTTAAATATTACTTTCCTATTGTGTTCTGAAATATGAGACCATAGCCAGCTTTGCAGAGCATACCAAATGTGAAGTCAAGCGAGTCTTTGTTTGACATCCAGTTTGTCTGGCATCTGACATTAGCATTGCTAAGTACCTAATTGCTTAGTGCTACCAATTCAGATACTGTACATCATTCATGGAGTCTGGCAACTGTTTTATTTTAAAGGAAGGTAATAAAAAGTATTTCACAGAATATCAGGTATAATGAAACACACATTTGGCTATTTAAATGAACTGGTTTCAGATATATACACATACATCTATTCACACCTATAGATATACTTGTTAGTAAATAAACTACAGGAAATGAAAGTTGTTAAATATTGAAATGGTTTAATAATGATAATATTGGAATTATTTTTAGATGTTTTAAACATAAATTTTTAAAGTACTTAGGCTGGATTCATTCAGTCTTGCCTGAAGAAAAGGGCTAGAGTTAGATATTTTCTCAGTCATCTAATAGTTGAATAATAAAGAAAATACTATGCACAGAAGAAATTCACAAAGGAAAGAGAAAAGTATAACATGATATTACAGAATGAAATGTAAAATGAAAACCCTTAAAATATGTAATATACATAGTGAGACTAATTTGGTAAAATCCTCTACATGCCTGGACCAGTGTGTACAGTAAATTGTATACACAGTATAATCCTCAAGGCTGCAAGGTTTAAGGATGAGAGCATGTGCAGTGAAGCTTGCCTGAAAAGATTCTGTGGGGAGTGGTGAAACAGGATTGGCAAGTAGTGATAGGCCATTGTTCAGTGAAAAAGACCAGTCTGCACAGAGTGAGTATGAATAGGGGCCCATAGGAGGGTTTACTTGACTATGTCACACGTGAACTGGAGCTTGTGGAAGACGGAGACAAATATGTGAAAATCTAAAGATTGGGATAGGCCAGGCATGGTGGCTCACGCCTGTAATCCCAGCATTTTGGCAGGCCAAGGTGGGCGATCACTTGCGGTCAGGAGTTCGAGACCAGCCTGGCCAACATGGTGAAACCCTGTCTCTACTAAAAATACAAAAATTAGTTGGGCATGGTTGTGGGCACCTGTAATCCGAGCTACTTGGGAGGCCAGGGCAGGAGAATCCCTTGAACCCAGGAGGCAGAGGTTGCAGTGAACTGAGATCACACCATTGTATTCCAGCCTGGGTAACAAGAATGAAATCCTGTCTCAAAAAAAAAAAAAAAAAAAAAAAAGGAAAAGAAAAAAGAAAAAAAGATTGGGATACAGTATTTGAAACAATAAGCATCTGGAATCCACTTTACATTTCTGAGATTTGCAGTGAAGTGGCTAAAACAACATTTGAGTAGGATACTTCAATATGTGTCTTTCCAACTTCAATATTCTTTTCTTCTCTAGGATTTCTATATTGAGTGGTTGTTTTTCTCTACTAAAACCCCTGACAGAATGAATCCATCTGATTTTTAAAATCATATTACTTTTAAAGATAGAGTGGAGAAATTACTGAGTCAATTTTGCCATAGACTAAATATGGGATAGATTTAAATATGGGAGACAGTGATGACATTGTGTCAGTGTTTAATGAAAAAGGAAGACAAAGAGACAGAGTAATGGAGAGAAGAAGGGAGAGAGGAAGGAAAGAGGGAGGGAGGGATAGCGGAAAAAGAAAGGAAAGAAGGAAGGAAGGAGGGAAGGAAGGAAAAGAGAAATAGAAATTGGTGGAAATCATCAACTGCGTGACTTGGGAGTGGACTGAGACATGTGCTTTGCCGTGTGTAATTTTCCTCAATCTTAGTGCATTCTTGGGGATGATTTGAAGTTTAGGTTTAAACTGTTTTAGAACTAAAAAGATGAGCTAAATAACCTTTTAATATTCCTTGCATTCTATGATAGCTTGTGCTTTCATCTGTACTATTCTTTAAGGAAAATTACGGCAAGTGAAAAGAGGGTATGTACATTCTAATAACTACAAATTTTGAGATCTTGATTTGTCCATCTTCACTTACATAAGAACATACCTAAGAAATATAATTATATTTTAATCACCCTCCAAAATAGCTATTTGCTTATACAAAAAACCCATGCGGGTTAGTGCAATAGTTAATTGCATCTTCATTGTCAGTGTACTTGCCACTGAATATGTATGTTTTCTGAAGATGGGAAAATAGGATTTCTTTTGAAAACTTTACCCTGTGTTCTCAGGGGTATATTTGGGCAAAGGTAAATGTCATAACCCAAAGGTCTCCAACAAAAGTATGCACTGCCTAGAGACACCATCATTGAAGAAATATGGCACTGTGGACTGCCAAGAAAAAATTCAGCATCCAAATCTGAGTGAGGATTGTTGTATTTCATTGTGTATGACACTCGCCCGTCAGAGGCTCTCACTGCATGCATACATTTCACTATGAAAACAAACTCTCATTCTTTTTATCTACTACTTCCTTCTGAAAACAATAGAATAAAGAATTAACTACTAGAATAAAATTAATAAATCTTGTATAGACACTTATCTATTCTTATTTATTCATTGATTCAGCAATTGTTTATAGAGAAAAAATGTAAAAGTAGAAGTTATGAAACTGCAATGAATTTTAAGACCCCAAAGTTAAAATATAGGTTGAAAGATAAGACACATAAGGAAATTTGAAAGGCAAATAAAGTAGAAATTTCTATATTACATTGATTTTATTTTTCATATCATTGCTTAATCTGAATAAAGAATGGGCAAGATTTTAACAAGTGTATATTAGGTTAATTAATGCTAGCCGATATAACAAACAGCTCCCACCAAATCTCAATGGCTCAACAAAATAAAAATTTTTACTCATTTCACAGTTCATGCAGGCCAGGCAGGTCTGATTGACAGGTTTTACTAAGATAATAGGTGGAAATAATAAAATACAGCATCAACTTTAGCATGGTCTTTAGCATCAACTTTAGCATGGTCACATGGCAAAAACACTAACCTTGATTAAATTGAATTATTTGCCCATTAATATTTCCTGGCAACCATGCTACACTTTTCTGCTGACTTTCCCAAATGATTATTTTTACACTTGCTTTTCTTTCCTCAAATCTCTGATATCTTTTTTACCTATTTTTATTCTTAGCCAATGACCTGGTTATTATTTGACCAAGGAAATTTAAACCATCAGAGGATAATTTCTCTAGCTACCAGCACCTCAGATACCCACCTATACCATCTGTATCCATATACTCTGCCCTTATCCTTTACTGTGGAGGAACTGTTTATGTTCCAATCTAAGGCAAATCCCTCAGTTCTGTCTCAGATCTTCTCTACTCCTGAAGGATACTGCCCAGCAATTCCAGCAATTCTTCTTTCTCTTCTCATCTGTTTCCTCTTCTCCAGTGGAAGACAGCTATCAGAAATATGCTTTTATTTCTCTCATCTTAAAAAATCTTCTCCCAATCCCAATTATGTCTTCATTTATTATTTCATTTTTCCCTCTTATTATTAAAAATTCCTCAAATCAGTGTGCAAACTCACTGTTTCCAGTTCTTCTCTTGCACTGTTTGCTTAAACCATGCTAATTGAGTCTTGTGTACACCAGTTGCCCCTTCATGGTTAATCTAATGATGAATTCTTACTTCTTATAATGATGAATTCTTACTTCTTATTTCATTTATCAGCAGTATTTAACCCAGTTAATCACACTCTCATTTTGAAACACCTTTTCAAACATTTTTCTGTACAATAAGATCATGTTGCTACTCTGCCCCAAGTCCAGTCAATAGCTTTCTACTTCACTTAGATCAAAAGCCAGCTTCTCAAAGGAGCTTACATAATCTGATCTTCTAAGAACTCTATGACCTCATGTTCTTCTGTTCTCTCCCTCTCTCTCTTAATTTCACCCACACTGAAATCTCTGCTGTTTCTTGAACACATCCATCATATTCTCTTGCATCTAGGCCTTCTCATGGGCTCTTCCATCTGCCTGGAACTTTCGGCTTCCAAAGAACTCATTTCTCATTCCCATGCTCCCTCAGTTAAATTCACTTGCTTAATGAGACCTTTCATGTTGAAATTAGCAAATTTTCAAAAATGCTTGTATTGCTTTCTTCCATAGCTGCTATTTTCTCAAATGCTATATACTTTACAAACTATTACTCTTATTTAACTGTCCGCTCTCATAGGCTGATACTTTTGTCTATTGTTTCCACTTCTCTATCTCCAAATCCTAGAGCAGTCTGAGGCTCAACATGTTTATTGCAGGTAGGAGATAACACTGTTTGGAAAGGCTAAATGTCAGGTTTTTCCCCAAAAGCTTTCCAGCAAGGGAGTGGCATGGTCCAAGCGCCAAGCTAGGCAGAGTGAAGACATGTTGGTGGGCAGAATCACTGAAAGTGGAGAAAGGTAGAGCCATGGAGAATAATTGTAATTATTAAAATTGCCCAGGCACAAAGCAATACAAAATAGCCCTAAAGCCTATCTGAATGTATAGTCTGTTGGCAAGGAAAGGAAATCAAAAAGGTAAAGGACATTGTGAACAAAATCAAGTAAGATTAGGCAACTCTGTGTTTGTGGTACAAAGTACAAAAAAACTTTGGAGACAAAATAAATGATAGAAAAGAAGTCAGGAAGAGGAACAGTATTGATGTCAAAAAATGGATGGAAAGAATGAAGGGAACAAAAATAATAATATGCTGATTTTTGGTGAAAAAAGATCTAGTCTGAGCTATCTAGTATGCTGGCCTTAGTTGTGGGAGGGGAGACAAAAAGAAAAAGCAGGACTAAAAATCAAGACATTTAGGAGTTTCCTTGCTAATGCAGTGAGTATGCTATTTAGTCGTTACCCGACTTGCAAAAAATTGAATATTTATTTCCCTACAAATTTAAGTTAGCTTGTCAGCTTCCAGTTGTATTCAGAAAATCTCAGTCTTCTGTGACCTGCACTGGAGCAAATGGATCTCTCTGAGTCCTCTGTCCAGCCCATCTCCCAGACACTACCCACAATTACAGTTACTTTACCAATCTGTGCCCTGTTGAACACGGAGCTTTTCTCTGAAGCTTGTGGTCTTCCAAGAAAGATGCTGATAATTAGATCCTCTTAGTTGGCCTGGGGGATCTGTTACTATCCTGTCCTGAAACTGGGCAGGGAGAGCAGCGATGGTTACAAAACCTGTTGTTGCCCTTACCGAAGCTGGCCGCTTTCTTTCATAATCACCATTTCCCTGCAATCATCTCCCTATTAATTGCCTCACTGTGTTGTGGGAAAACTGCTACTTCTGTTCTCTTTCCAATGTGTTATTTTCAAATAAACTTAGTTTTTGTTCTTTCAGGCCTCTTGACATTTCAAGTTAGTCCTTTTAGAAAATTTAAAACACTTTGTCTCTTTCGGGAGTATGGTTTCTACAAGTGAAAGCCATGACTTGGAAATGATGTCTCTGCTATGAACTGTAAAATGTATTCAAATATTACTCACTTTTTGATTCCAGGCTAAAGTCTTCCTCCTCTTCAGATAAGGACTGGTGACTCTGGGACCATAAGTGAAACACATGGGCTAGAAAACCTTGATGTCAGCCTGGACATTGTCTCATTCTATCAACATTCATCCATGTCCTCAATAGATGTTTGGCTATGGTTTCCAGTTTTCTAAGTTGGTCACTCCTTTTGTCACCTAAATTAAAATGCCTGAAACATGTATTTGGATGTTCACAGATATATTACAAATGCATACATACATAAACATATACTACATATGTATAGTGTGAGAGGACAAGCCTCTTTCTCAATATCCCTGCAGGTGCTTAACAGGTTTTTATTTACCTGGTCACTTCTGATCTGTTTTCCTTTTCCTACTTTATTCTTGATTCCACAGTTTATCTTACCCCTCTGTGGCCATTTATCTTCCTCTGCCCTATATTACTCATCTAAAGGTGAAATACTACCCTTCCTTTTCTATCCCCAGCAACACCAATAGATGAATGACATGTTAACAGCTGTTTTAGTAAGTTTGGTTTTACCTCAACAATCATGAAGGGGAGGAGAATTTCAGCACTGTATGAAGCAGGAAACAATTTAAGATTAAATATTAGAGGCCAATGTCTTAAACACATATTAGCCATTTTCTACCATAAAGAATTTCTCACTTGCCTTGTCCTCCTAGACCTTGGTTTACTGCCTTTTCCCCCCAACCTTTACCCTAGTGACTTTTCTCTTCCTTCTTTCAAATTGCTCCAAATCTCAGAGTTCAAAAATTCTTACCTAACCTATACCCAAGTGGAAACTAAAATTCCTGTTTCCTCTCCCTCTTGTCTGCTTCCCCTATTTTTCCCCCTTTTCCTCTCCTTTTTCTTCTCCTCCTTCTTCTTTACATTTTTTTTGCAAGTCTTAATTCCCCTTCCTTAAAACTTTTCAACTACGCTGTCTATGCCTAAGAATAGAGTTCTTCAATTTTATAAGTAAAAACCATTATGATGTTTTTCCTGAAAAAATGAGTAATCGTTTCCATGAGTAGAATTCTACCTTATTTTTAGATAAAAACTCCTCCAGTTTAGTCAACTTTTAAATTAACTATTTTACCTTCATCATAGATACATAGATAGATGATGGAAAGAAATAAACACACACACACACATACACACACACACACACACACACACACACACACACACAGAGAGAGAGAGAGAGAGAGAGAGAGAGAGAGAGTTTTATTTTCTCTGTATCTGTGCCTAGCTTGGGAAAGGAGGACTCAAGACTCAAGGTATGGTTCCCTTGGGGTGTGATGTTGAAAGTGATTTCCTGAAGGATGAGAAGGAGTTTGAGGAGGGTACCTGAATACCTTGGAGTGGCTGAAGTCTTCAGATAATCAAATTCTTGTTAAGTGAAGAGCTAGGGTTAAAAATTGAATTCCTGTCATCTAAAACTGGCCAAAGATTCCTGAGTTTAGAAAATTACTATTATTTATTGGAATTGTAATGGCATGTAAAGATTTTTCTGAAAATCTCTTGAAACAACAAAGAATAATAAATATATATTGGCACTCAGAATTATGAAAATGTGTAGGCTCTGTTGTTATAAAAAGAATTTAGTAGAGAGGTTGCAGAACTAATTTGGCCTTGTCTGAACATAGCTGTGAAATGTCAGGGTTTCAGGAATATCGATTTTATACTGTGTGCTATGAAAAAGGGATAAGTCATCACACAGTGAGGAGTAACATCTATTCTGTTGAAATCTTATGCTTACTTACAATCAGTTCAACACATATTTTAAAGTACATTATGCAATACATTCAAAATAATGATTTTGAGACAAATTAAGCCATAACAACCTCAAATCAGTTTGCCCACACCGTTAATATGTTGATTAATGTCCTGTTAAGACTGAGACACTCATTTTTATCTCATTATTCAACCCAGTGTTTTCCCACAGCTATTGAATAAAAATGTAATTATTGCTCTAAATTATGTTATTATTAACTTTCACATGGTGTTTCTTGATAAACAGCAACACAAAATAAAGGACCATGGGATCAAGTAAGTCAGAATAAAAACCACCTAAGAACATAGATCCATTTGCTATTATGTGTTTCAACTATACTCAGTGCTGAAAAGAAGGATAGTATTTTTTTCTCACACAATTACAATCAAGGGAGCGTCATATTAAGGGTTTTCAATATTGATGTTACAAAGCCTGCATTTGTCAAATAAAATGCAGATGATAATCATTCCAAATTTGAATTTTGTTCTAAAAATCTGTGACTCTAGGACAGGTCTCTTCTCACATGTGCATATTTATGGATTCTTGACAGAGTGATCAACACAAAGGTCACTCACCCCGATATTGCCATATTTTCTTCTAATATCTGAAGTTTTAAAAGGAGCATTTCTTGGTGACCTTTACCTAAAACAAACATGACTTCAGAAACAGAGCTCTGGGATCAGATTCACACCTGTGTACTTAAATGGAATACTTTCTCCTTATATCTTGTCAGCGACGTTATACAATGCAGAAACACAAAGCATTTTGGAATTCTTTAAAGATAATATATCAATCTGCTTGAGTTTTGTAACTAAGAGTTATGTTTTTGACACTATTGTTATGCAAAATGGCAGTTTCGTGCATTAATCCCCACAAGAACACTGAGTGTTACCCATTAATGTTATCACACTCAATAAAAGAGATTGTACCAGAGTCTGATGGTTGCAGGGTTTTTTGTTTTTTGTTTTTTGCTTGATTATTAAAATGGATAAAGTGTTACAGCATTTCCATTTATATAGAAATGACTGTATTTTAAGCAATTCTAATAATATGCCAAGAAGCTAACAATCTGGTAAATAAGCATCAATGCAGATTCCATAGCAGGTGAGGCTCAAGACCAGAAGGGTAGCAGAGTTTGACTATGAAAAAGTCTATGAACTAGGAGACCAAAGCAGTGTCCAGAGATTCAGAAAAGCACTATTGGCAAGAGTGCCAAAGATGTATAATGAGGTCAGCAAAATGGGGATGGAATTATAATTATAGAAGGGGTACCTTACACAATCTCTTTTGATGCAAGGCTCAGAGAAGTTATGTGACTTGGACAAGATCATATAAAGAGGTAGTTGGAGAGCCTTTTCTAAGGAACCTATTCCTCAGCATCATGTATAGGAGGCCCACTACAGCAATCAGAACTTGGTGATAAAGGCAAAGATTCAGAATCAAGTAAATAACAAAAGACATAGCAAAAGAGATCAAAACAAATATATTCCTTGGTGCTTTGGGTTATAGTAGGGTAACTATAAGCCATGCCCCAGGCCTACTGTTCTGTCATTATTAAGAGTTCTTCTTTTGTTTTCAAATTTTTTCTGATCAAACAAGAAACTGTATCATCACCGAGTTATCAGGAAAATAGCATGGAAACTAGAGAATTAGTTCTACCTCAGGCATGTATTAGCTGTATGATCTTGTCTAAGAAAAGTGAACTCTATGCTATAAAATGGTGATAGAGTTTGTATTTATTCATCATTTAGGTACTACTCTTTTAATCACATCATATGTTGCAAATCATTCATTTCTCATGACAGATTTGTACGGTAAGAATTGTTTCATTCCCTTTTGCAGAGAGGTTTAGTTGCCAAACTGGGATTCAAACTTAAGAAGACTGGCAGACTGGAGCTCACCTCTCAACTACTCTACAGCACAACCTCCCTGGACAATACCATCTTTTCTACAATATGGTAAGGTTGATATAAGAGTAAGAAGACATCATATTTAGGAAAGAACTCTAAACTAAAAAGGGTCAAACTTGGGTTAATGATATTTTTTTTCTGGTATGAAATTTAATCCACAAAATTTTAGTGTGTAAGAAAAGTAACTTCAAATATTTCTATGACAAATTCATATCTGCTTTGAACTCCCATTTCCCCTGACTTGATATGCAAGTTTTTGGGAACTTACATAATGCCATAACCTTAGGAAGTTAAAGGTATATCTAGCCTTTGGTGTCCGCAACCCACACTGACATCCACTAAGGTGACTGTTACTCCATCTACTTCTCAGTAGTTTTAGGTCATCGTTTCTCAGGCCCAAAGACCCTTCTACTACCTCAGTGCTTCTAATGTATGGAGTGATTCTGTAGACCTCATGCCTATCTAGAGAAGGAAGCTATGGAACTGTCTCAGCCATCACATGGTCATTCTTACACTGGGGTCTTGCCACCTTTTCTAGATTTTCATAGAGGAGAAAATCATATTTCCATCTGCTTTGAGATCCCCAAGCACTTCTGGACTTTCTTTTATTCCCTCCCTCCACCCTAACAGGCCATGATCCCTGGGGATAAGAGTAGATAAGAAGCCTCCATTATCAGGAATCCTGAAATATCAAGGACTTCTTGATTCCCTCGAACTCTACTCCTCCCCATTCAATCTTTTCTAATCTTGAGTCAATGAGTGTTTCTTGTAAATCATCATATTTTTCCAAATGCACTGCCTTCGTCAAAGTCCTCTCATTTTTCTGAGAACATAAACTTTTAAAACACAAAATTGCTTCATTCCTAATCCTTTCCTGAGTCAATGAGCATGAAATTGTTTGGCCAGCAAGTCATTCAGAGATAAAAACCATAACAGTAAATACTTTTTAAAGAGTATCCAGCTATAATTGTTTGGAAAGGCTGTAGTTTCTTTTCTAAACTGCACGGTGTTAGAAATTTATCAAAGCATCAGCACCTCCAATAGTTGGGAAAAGTAGCTTCAGGGAAATATCAAAATACTTTTAAGTAAGATTTTGGCACATGAAAGTTAACTAGGTTGATTGTGTTTGGAGTCAATTATGTCAATTAGACAACTTCAAATTTCTGTACTGTTAAATGAGTTTTAATGAGGTTTTTGTCTTCCCCTGCTCCCCACCCCTACAAAAATTCCTAAAAACTGCCTTGTAAAGAGTGTGTTTCATCACTTGTAAAAGTTGAAAAATTTAGAGAATAGGTGAAAGAATGTGAATAAAGTGAAAACAATTCTTCCCTGATAAAACAAAAGCATAACTCAAAACTCAACACGTTATGTCTAATTAATAGTGAAGAACCTATACATACAAAAGATAATATAATAAAAACCTATCTACTTTTCAAATCCCTTAAATGTGATAGAATTTTATTATCTCATGACACTTTAGAGTCATATTTAAGGGATTTAAAAGTTTTGGTTGAAATTTGACTTTTTTTTTTTTTTTTTTCCGAGACGTAGTCTGGCTCTGTCGCCCAGGCTGGGGTGCAGTGGCCGGATCTCAGCTCACTGCAAGCTCCGCCTCCCGGGTTTACGCCATTCTCCTGCCTCAGCCTCCCAAGTAGCTGGGACTACAGGCGCCCGCCACCTCGCCTGGGTAGTTTTTTGTATTTTTTAGTGGAGGCGGGGTTTCTCCATGTTAGCCAGGATGGTCTCGATCTCCTGACCTCGTGATCCGCCCGTCTCGGCCTCCCAAAGTGCTGGGATTACAGGCTTGAGCCACCGCGCCCGGCCTGAAATTTGAATTTTAAGTCAATAAAAAAGACAGACTTTTATGTGAATAAAAAGGAGAAGATTGGTTGTTTTGTATGTAAGTATATTATTAAAAGTCAGTTTATATACTCAGTTGGTATTCAATGAGCCAAATTATAAATTTAAGTGAGCTAAATTATGTTTGTGGTTACTGGGCCCAAATATAATTTCATCACAATATGGATGATCACATTAGTAATTTACGTGGTTACTCACTCCTTTTTCTCTGAGTTAGCCCTAAATTGTCATGAATCCTTTTCCTTACATCTTAAAAGAAGTTGGAGAAAGTTACATAAATCTTTTAAAAAATTCAAAAACAAGCTGGGTGTGGTGGCTCATGCCTATAATCCCAGCACTTTGGGAGGTTGAGGCAGGCAGATCACTTGAGGCCAGGAGTTCCAGACCAGCCTGGCCAACATGGTGAAACACTATCTCTACTAAAATGATAAAATACAAAAATTAGCTAGGAGTGTGACACTCTTTTGTAGTCCAAGCTACTTAGGAGACTGAGGAAGGATAATTGCTTGAACCCAGGAGGCGGAGGTTGCAGAGGGCTGAGATCGCACCACTGCACTCTAGCCTGAGAGACAGAGTGAGACTTTGTCTCAAAATAACATAACATAACATAACATAACATAACATAACATAACATAACATAGCATAGCATAGCATAGCATAGCATAGCATAGCATAGCATAGCATAGCATAGCATAAAAATAAAATAAAATAACAAATCTTGCATAACAATTTTCTAGTCCTATGATCACCTCTCATTCCTCAAAAGCATTGCTTATGTTTGCCACACATCTGTTCCTTACCTAAATATACAAAAAAAGCATGGCTCATGGTTGGGGGTGGAAAGTGAGGGATAAAATACAGTTTGAACATGAAACATAGGAGGCTTGGCTCTGGGAAATATCCCCTTTTATTTCCAGCAAAGGCCAAGTTCTTGGGTAAGATGGAAGGAATTTCAAAGGGGACCCTCATGCAGCAGCAGCACAGATGATATGTGCGTTTGGATCAGGTCACTTCACAAATAATTTTTTATTCCCCAGCTATGCTTCATCCTCAACCCAATAGCCTCAGTGATGGATGGCCTCTCAGATTCTAACACCAACTTCCCTCCTCTACTCTCCTTACCTGTGGCCACAGACTCCCTGATTCTTGACTTGAGACTCTAGTTGGTCCCCACTTTTTGACTTGGACCACCCACTTTAAAATCAGTGCCCTGCCTACATGGTCTTGCAGGGTCTCCTCCTTTTCAATTCTCTTTTCATTCTCTGTAACATGAAAGAAACTGCTGGGTGACTTTTGAAAATTACTTTTAAGGTAAATTAACCAGAACTGATATCAACACAGAAGCATAGTTAAGAGAAAGACAACACTTACCAAGGGACCTAGAATCATATACTGACCCTGTCATCAAGCCTGTTGTGTGGACCCTGATGTTTCAGGGTACACACACCCTCCTGTTTTAAAATGAGATGGCTGGGTTAGAGCATCATTTTATAAATGATGTTACATTTATTTCTCTTGTACTTTAATGGACACGCTGCCTTACTGGGAGGTACCACCAACTATCTTCCAAATTTGAGACTGAGTCCCACAGGTGATTTTAATGTTACAGGAGTAAAAAACATACACAATTAGAGTGGAGCAGATTTTCCTAAAGTTGTTTTATTTACGCATTCTCATGAGACTTCACAGCAGGGAAACTGAACCTTGCTTCTTTCTGTTAGAATACACTTTTGGATGATGAGACAGAATGTGTCAATGTTAATAATATATTTTGTACTTCATTTTTAGAGCTCACCAAGAATAAAGGCTTAGAAAACAACCTTGGTAAGAGCTTCTCAATGAGGCATTGATAACCTTGTTTTATTTTATCTCTGCACATCTGTGTTAATTATAACCCCAACATTCCCATCCAGATAGTATACATTATTTTAAAAATTACTTCCAAGATTTACACTTTAAAGAAGTAAATCAACTGATATTCTCCAGCTAAGGCAAAGTCGACTTTAGAGCCCCTTGGGTAATTTTCCTCCCTATAAAAAGCTGAAGTACAGATATTAGCCATGGCAAGGAAGAAAGTCCTTCTGAAACTATATTGTCCTATTATATGGGCCTTCTTCAAATAAAATTAATTCAACGATATGGTAGGAGAAAAAAGATGAAAAATAAGATTTTAAGAAGTAGAGTTTGTATATAAAAGTAATATTTTATGACTTTAATTTTAGATTATTTAAGAACCTCCCTATGCTCACATAATAGAAATGAACATAGAGCTTGTGTTCCTTTTTGATGTCTGCTATGTATGAAATTAGTCTAACTTTAAGGTTATATATCCTTAAAAGTAATATACAAGCTACTGAAACATGTGAACAGTGCTGGGATACAGTTGAATTATCTGAAATCCATTATTGAAAGAGTAGTTATGGCCCATTCTTTTTTATTCAGTGGGAGTTGTCAGATGATTAAATACCAATCTCACTTAGTACAGACAATTTGACTTAGTACTTGGGCTTTTCTTGCATGTACTAAGAAGGCTTATCTCCTGTTTGTGTTAGGACTGTGAATGTAAGTGGACATGTCAACAATAAGCAATTCTTTTACTTTGAAATGAACTCCTCATTGTAAGCATCTTAATTAATTTAAGGGTAATTATCTTCACACTGATATTTGAATGCCAATCAAATCAAAAAAGTGAAATGATAACTTCAGGAAGAGTTAGTTTTTACTTTCATTATTCAATTAACCAAGACTTAGAAAGAAATTCCCAAAGACCTATTCAGTTAGGCTTATTAAAAACACAGTTCTAGAAGACTTCAACCTACTTTGACAAAATCAAATTCATTCTCAGATGAAGATTTTTTTATCCTTGAGGAAATCTAAAGAATAAATTGCAGACTTGAAAGCAATCCAACAGAAATAGTAATACTCCTTGAATGCATATTGTTTAAATTTTTAATGCCATATTACTTTATAATTACACATATTTTATTTAAAAGGATTTCCATACATGGTGTCAAATTTCTTGCTTTCTCTCCAAGTCTACACTTTTAGATAACTGGGAGCAGTAGTTTCCAAACCTAACTCCACATCGGAATCCATGAAAGATTTCTTTTAAAATCTGGATTTTACAGGTCCATCCCACATGGGCAAATTCAAAAGTCTAATATCATTGTAAGTCAAGCATTTCTAGATCGCTGTCTAGAATTTTTCTAATGGGACTTTCTTATACTTGAATGCATTCAAGAACAGAATCTCTTTTTCACACCTAATAACGATTCTCTTTATATTTACCTTTTTCTATAAAAAGTACTACTGATACCTTGGTTTTATAAAATTTATGGTATTGGTACCCTATCTTTTTTCTCATATCTTTCTGACTGATCTTAAAATCCAAGACATTATAACTTATTAAATACTTTATCTTTCCACAGTCTTGATTACTCTGCAGTTATTTAAAACAAAACTGAATATCAAATCAACAAACCAAATATTATATAAGATTCATGGTAACAGTGAATCCCAAGATTCTGGGCAGACATTAGAAGAAACTTCAGGTCAACAGAGGAAGTCCCAGATGTGGAGATCTAGTCCAAGACAGCAAGGTCATCTTTAATATGTTAAATAACTGCCTGGGCATATTAGACCAGGAACTAGGGCAAGAATCAATCTACTAGACAGTGGGCCACTGAAAACCCATAGTGGCAGTGGTGCTGGAGAAGCAGTTTCATTAAGTTGGAAAGTTTAATTGAAATGATGATTGGACCAAGAAGCAAGACCATTTCTCAACCATGAAGGTGTTCTAACTATGCTTACCCAGGGACCTGCCATAGTGATTTGACACATACATGCACATGTGTGCACGCATGCACATGATCAGAGCTGGCACAAGGACAAAATTCTTCAGTTATAATTACCCATGGCCTCAATTCCATCTTTCTGTCCCTATGCTTAGCTAGATCAGTAAACTAGCAACGAGCATATAAATGTGTACGGTGAAAGGTTTCTGGCAGCCTGAAATTTCTAAAATTTAAGGAGGGAAGAGATCTAGGAGAAAGTCATTTCCCTTGTTTCTAAATAAAAATCTTAACTTTTATGGATAAATAAGTACGGACAAGTCAGAAAACAAGCAAAGAAATATGGTTCTGAATCTGGTTCCCTGCATAATAAGAAATAAAACTTTGTGCCCACGAGTTAGAAGGCCAAAACACTTATAAAAATGACTTCTTGAAGGATCATAAGATTTAAACCATGGCTCTTTTTAAATTTCCCTAAAAATAACAATAATTTTTTAAAACAAGAAATGCATAAAGTGATAGACGGAAATGAAAGGAAACAAGGCAAAAATATGTAAACAGAAGTAAAAAGAGAGTTAATGGGATGAGTAAGGAATAGTTTAAAACAAGCTACAACATATTTTAAAAATATAAGCAGTAATGAGCAGAATCAATAAAAGACATAATAGAAATAAGAGATGAGTTGAAGAATTTGGAAGCCAACCAGTGAAGAATAAACACATACTTTTTTTCCATGTACTCTGCAGAAAACATTAAAACAAATAATAAAGAAATGTTATTCTAAGATATAAGAGAAGTAAATTTACTGAGCTAAAATACACACCAGATAACAGTGAACTAATTAATAACAGTGAACTAAGTCCAGATGGAGTTATTAAATATTGAGTACACAAAAAACACAATTTTATGTTACACATTAAGAAAATATCTAGGCAAATGTTCAAAAAAGAAGTTCCCTACCCAGTGGAAATTTTTAAGCTTTTATTTTATCTTTTAAAAATTTTAATTGTATTTATTTATTTTTTGACTTTTATTTTAGATTCAGAGGGTACATTTGCAGGTTTGTTACCTGCTGTGATTTGGAGTATGAATGATCCCATCACTCAGTCACTGACCATAGTACGTAATATTTTCTCAACCCTTGTAGCCCTCCCTTCCTCTCTCTACCTTCTAGTAGTACCCCAGTACCTATTGTTGCCATCTTTATGTCCATGAGTACACAATATTAGCTCCCACTTATACATGAGAACATGCAGTGTTTTTTTTTCTGTTCCTGTGTTAGTTTGCTTAGGATAAAAGGCTTCAACTGCATCCATATTGCTGTAAAGGACATGATTTCATTCTTTTTTATGGTTGTGTAGTAGTGTATGGTGTGTAGATACCACATATTCTTTATCCAATCCACTGGTAATGGGCACCTAGGTTGACTCCATGTATTTGCTATTGGGAATAGTCCTGCAATGAACATGAGAGTGCACGTGTCTTTCTGGTAGAATGATTTGTTTTCTTTAGAGTATATACCCAGTAATGGGATTGCTGGGTTAAATGGTAGTTCTAAGTTGTTTGAGAAATCTTCAAACTGCTTTCCAGAGTGTCTGAACTAATTTGCATTCCCACTAAAAATGTATAAGCATTCTTTTGTCTCTGTAGTCTCATCAACAACTGTTTTTGTTTTTTTTTTTTTTTGACTTTTTAATAATAAACATTCAGACTGGTGTCAAATGGTCTCATTGTGGTTTTGATTCACATTTCTCTGATGATTAGTGATGATGAACAGCTTTTAATATGTTTGTTGACCAATTGTATATCTTCCTTTGAAAAATGTCTATTCATGTATTTTGCCCATTTTGTAATAGGATTGTTTTTTGCTTGTTTAATTGTTTAAGTTCATTATAGATTCTGGATATCAGACCTTAGTTGCATATATAGTTTCTCCCATTCTGCTTTTGTCTGTCTACTCTGGTGATAGTTTCTTTTGTTGTGCCAAAGCTCTTTAATTTAATTAGGTCTCACTTGTCAATTTCCTTTTTTTTTTTCAATTGATTTTGAGAACTTAATCATAAATTATTTTCCAAGACAGATGTCAAGAATAGTGTTTCCTAGGTTTTCCTCTTGGATTCTCATAGCATGAGGTCTTACAGTTAAATCTTGAGCCTACCTTGAGTTAAGTTTTGTATATGGTGAAAAGTAGGAGTCCAGTTTTTTTCTTCTATATATGGCTAGCCAGTTATGACAGGACCATTTGTTGAATAGGGAGTCTGGGAGTCCATTTCCCCATTTCTTATTTTTGTCAACTTTGTTGAAGAGTAAATGGCTGTAGGTGTGTGGCTTCATTTCTCAGTTCTCTATTCCACTCCATTGGTCTATGTATCTGTTTTTGTACCACTATCATGCTATTTTGTTTACTCTAGCCTTACAGTATAGTTTGAAGTCAGATTGTGTAGTGCCTCCAGATTTAATCTTTCTACTGAGGATTGTTTTGGTTATTTGGATTCTTTTTGGTTCTGTATAAATGTTAGCATAGTTTTTTCCAATTCTATGAAAAATGACATTGGTAGTTTAATAGAAATAACATTGAATCTGTAAATTGCTTTGGGCAGTATGGCTATTTTAATGATATCAATTCTTTTAATCCATAAACATGGAATGGTCTTCCATTTGTTTGTATCATCTATGATTTTTTTTAAGCATTGTTTTGTATTTCTCTTTGTAGATACCTTTCACCTCCTTAGTTAGATATATTCCTAGTGTTTTGTTTTCGTTTTGGTGGCTATTGTAAACAAGATTGCATTATTGAGTTGGCTCTCAGCTTAAACATTATTGGTGTATACAAATGCTGATTTCTGTACATTGCTTTTGTGTCTTGAAACCTTGTTAAAATTGTTTATCAGTTCTAACAGTCTTTTGGTGGAGTCCTTAGGGTTTTCTAAGTATAGAATTATAAAATCAGTGAAGAGAATTAGTTTAACTACTTTTTCTCCTACTTGATTTCTTTTTCTTACCTGATTGTTTTGGCTAGCACTTCTAGTACTATGTTAAATAGGAGTGGTGAGAGTGGACATCCTTATCTTGTTTCAGTTCTCAAGGGAATGTTTCCAGTTTTTAAACATTCAGTATGATGTTGGTTGTAGGGTTTTCATAGATGGCTCTCATTATTTTGAGTTATAATCCCTTGATACCTAGTTTCTTGAGTTTTTTTTTTTAACAAAAAGATGCTAGATTTTATTGAAAGTTTTTCCACATTATTGAGATGATCATACGGATTTTGTTTTAAATTCTGTTTATATGGTGAATTGCATTTATTTATTTGCATGTACTGAACCAATCTTGCAATCTTGCATCCCAGGGATGAAGCCTACTTGATCATGGTGAGTTAATGTTTTGATGTGCTATTGAATTAACTTTGCTAGTATTTTTTTGAGGATTTTAGTGCCTATGTTCATCAGGGATATTGGCCTGTGGTTTTCTTTCTTCATTGTGTCTTTGCCAGATTTTGTTATCAGGGTGATGCTGGCTTTGTACAATGCAATACGGAGAGTCCTTCCTGCTCAATTTTTGGCAATAGTTTCAGTAGAATTGGTACAAGCTATTCTTTGTACATCTGACAGAATTCAGCTGTGGCTCCATCTGGTCACCATTTTGGTTGGTAGGTTTTGTTCATTACTGATTCAGAATTGGAACTCAATATTGATCTCTTTAGTGTTTCAATTTCTAATTGACTAAATCTTGGGAGATTGTATGTTTCCAGGAATTTATCCATTTCCTCTAGATTTTCTAGTTTGTGTGCATAGAGATGTTTATAGTAGTCTTTGAGGATCTTTAGTATTTCCATGGAATCAGTTTTAATGTCACCTGTGTTGTTTCTGATTGTGCTTATCTGGATCTTCTCTTTTTCTCTTTGCTAATCTAGCTAGCAGTCTATCAATCTTGCTTGTCTTTTCAAACAACCAGATTTTGGTTTAATTGATTCTTTGTATGGATTTTTGGATCTCAATTTTGTTTAGTTTCACTCAGATTTTAGTTATTTCTTTTCTTCTGCTAGTTTTAGGGTTAGTTTGTTATTGTTTTTGTTTGTTTATTTTTCAGGGTGTGATGTAAGGTTGCTAATTTGAGCTATTCTAACTTTTTGAGGTACGTATTTAGTGCTATAAGCTTTCCTCTTAACACTGCTTTTGCTGAATCCTGGAGATTTTGGTATATTATGTCTCTCTTTTTATTTGTTTCAAATACTTTTATATTTCTGCCTTGACTTCACTGTTTACTCAAAGTCATTCAGGAGCAAGTTGTTTAATTTCCATGTAATTCTGTGGTTTTGAGAGATCTTTTTGGTATTGACTTTTATTTTTATTTCACTGCGGTCTGAAAGTATGGTTAGTAGAATTTTGATTTTTTAAAAAATTATTGAGTCTTGCTTTATGGCCAAGCATGTGGCTTATCTTAGAGTATGTTCCGTGTACAGATGAAAATAATGTACATTCTTTGGTTGATGGGTGAAGAATTCTTCAGGTGTTGATTAGGTACAATTGGTTAAGGGTTGAGTTTAAGTCCAGAATTTGTTAGTTTTCTGCATTGATCTGTTTAATGCTGTCAGTGGAGTGTTGAAATCCTCTACTATTATTGTGTGACTGTCTAAGTCTTTCCATAGATCTAGAAGTACTTGTTTTATGAATCTGGGTGCTTGGAAATACATATATATTTAAGATATATATACAATTCAGTTATTAACTATGTACAAAAAGAACCCCATTAGGCTAACAGCAAGCATCTCCACAGAAACCTTATAGGTAAGGAGACATTGGAGGCCTATTTTCAGCATTCTTAAAGAAAATCAATAGATCCCCAATCTCTCCTCACTTGTAAGGTTTCTGGAGTCTGCTGTTAGCCTAATGAGGTTCTCTTTGTACATGATCTGACCTTTTTCTCTAGCTGCCTTTAAGATTGTTTTTCCTTAGCATTGACATTCTGGTGATTATATGCCTTGGTGATGTTTGTTTTGTATAGTATCTCATAGGTGTTCCCTGAATTTCTTGTACCTGGATACAAGATTGGGATACATATATATTTAAGATATATATGCAGTTCAGTTATTAATTATGTACAAGGAGAACCCCATTAGGCTAACAGCAGACATCTCAGCAGAAACCTTACAAGTGAGGAGAGACTGGGGGCCTATTTTCAGCATTCTTAAAGAAAATAAAAGGGCCCCAATCTCTCTTTGCTTGTAAGGTTTCTGGAGTCTGCTGTTAAC
This sequence comes from Macaca thibetana thibetana, assembly GCF_024542745.1. Taxonomy (NCBI): domain Eukaryota; kingdom Metazoa; phylum Chordata; class Mammalia; order Primates; family Cercopithecidae; genus Macaca; species Macaca thibetana. The sequence continues at coordinate 86,037,027 of NC_065589.1, read as the reverse complement.
CTAACGATGTTCTCTTTGTACATGACCTGACCTTTTTCTCTAGCTGCCTTCAAGATTTTTTTCCTTGGCATTGACCTTGGACAATCTGGCGACTATAAGCCTTGGTGATGTTTGTTTTGTATAGTAGCTCACAGGGTCCCCTAATTTCTTGTATCTGGATGTCTACCTCTCTAGCAAAATTAAGAAATTTTTCTTGAATTATTCCATCTAAAATTTTTCCAGGTTGTTCACTTTTTCTCTTTCTTTCTCAGGAATGGCAATAATTCGTAGGTTTGGTCACTTTATATAGTCCAATATTTCTTGAAGACTTTGTTCTTTTTTTTTTTTTTTTTTTTTTTTTTGAGACGGAGTCTGGCTCTGTGGCCCAGGCTGGAGTGCAGTGGCCGGATCTCAGCTCACTGCAAGCTCCGCCTCCCGGGTGAAGACTTTGTTCTTTTTTAAAAAATTATTTTTTTCTTCATTTTTGTCTAATTGGGTCACTTCAAAAGATTAGTCTCCAAGCTCTCAAAATCTTTCTTCTCCTTGGTCCAGTCTATTGATAAAGCTTTCAATTATATTTTTGAATATCCTTAAGTAAGTTATTCAATTCCTAAAGCTCTGATTGACATTTAAAAAAAATATATATTTACCTCTTTCTTCATTTCCTGGATTGCTTTAGAAGTGTCTTTGTGTTGATTTTCAACATTGTCTTGGATCTCAATAAGCTTCCTTGTAATTCATGCTCTGAATTCTTTATCTGTCATTCCTGAGTTTCCATTTTGGCTAATGGCTATTGCTGGACAGGAAGTGAAAATCTTGGTGGTGTTACTACATTCAGATTTTTCATGGTGCCAGAATTTATGCATTGGTTCCTTCACATCTAGAGACTCTGGCACTTCTAATATTTGCATTTATTTGTGTGTGGGTAGGATTCTTTTTCTTTGTTTACCTGTAGTGCTATAGTTACTATTATTTTCTCTTTCCCTCCCCAACCCTCCCCACCAGCTGGTGTGACTATAGAGAATGCTGAGTAGCATCTTTTGGTCTTTCGGCTTTGCTCCTATAGCCCTATGCATTTCTTTCAGCAGTTTTTATATTGAGCTGTGGAGTTTGACCTACAAGCCCATGGATTGCTCTTATATGTAAGAGCTGGCTGTGGCCCATATAGCTGGGTATGTACTTGATCCTTGACACTGGCAGAAGCTCTCTGTTGCCTCAGGCAATTAGCTGATTCATGGAATGTATGGCAGTCTAAGTTTCCTGCTCAGCCCTGGGAGGGTAGGAGTCCTGAAGGGCAGGCCTGGACAAGGCATGTCCATCTACAGGTCCTCCTATTACAGGCACAGGCACCAGTTCTGAGGAAGAATCCAGTGGGCAGCCACCAAGTACCCACAGGTGTGCCTAGTCATGGAGCTGGGACTAGGTTGACTCCAAGTTCTCTGCACAGGGATGGCGGATGGCTTAAAATTCTAGCCCAAGAGAGTAAGCCCTCCAAATGCCTGGAGATCTGCCTGAACATGGAGCAGAGAGGGACCCCCTGCATGAAGATCTCTGCACAGAGGATGTGGGGTAACTCAGGCTGCTAACCAGGCAATCAGGTCCTCTGAATGGCTAGAGATCTCCCTGGGCATGAGCAGAGAGAGCGTCCTTGCACCAAGATCTCTACACAGGCATGGTGGGACAGGCCAGGCTGCTGATTCAGATGAGCAGTGCTCTAAATGCCTGGAGATCTTCCCGCATGTGGAGCAGAGAGGACTTCTCTGCACCAAGATAACTTTAATCAACCAGAGGCCATCATGGGGGCTGTTTGCCAGTGTTCTCCTCTCTGGGATCTGGTAACCTTTTAGCTTAGTTATTGGAACACTAGTTGCCACATGATGACATATAGCAAGTTCTGAGTTACAAAGATTTTGAACCAAGTCTTCCTCACTCAATTTAGTTGGTTAACAATTCAATAACATATATAAAGCAAAGAAAAAAGATGTACTTATAGACATACATAACAGAAATTTAACAGTAGGAAATTCAAATATGCTAGATTCATTTGCTAGGAGTTTTTTTTTTTTTTCCTTAATTTTTTGTTTTATAAGAGACAGGGTCTCTTTATGTTGTCAAGGCTGGTCTTGAACTCCTGACCTGAACTGATCCTTTTGTCTTAGCCTCCTGAGAAGCTGGGATTACAGGCACATGCCACCATGCTCAGCTGGTGGATTCATTCTTGACAGCTGACATGCATATAAAAGATTTGAATAATAGACTTTATAATTTATTTACTGGCTATATCACATTGTTATATCTGACATATTAAAAAGTACCCTTTCTTTCCAAACCTCTGTGAAAGATATGTTTTAGATTGATCATCTACTAGATCTTTAAAAAAATCTCAATACATTAAAAAGTAAAACCAAAAGACCAACACAGTGATTTCCACTAAAAAAACATTTAGAAATGTATGACAATAAGAAAACTATATATCACAATTTATAGAATGTGTTCAAAACCATAGTCAAAAGAAAATTAATAACATTAAAATGAGACATAAATACAAATAAATAGAATTATTATAATTACATAATCATATCCAAATAATGCACATCGTTACATAATTTATCATTTAATATACATTACATGATCATATAATGTATAATCATTTATAACACATTATATAACATCATACTGATTCATACTTATAAATATAGTATTCTATATAAAAATCATATGAAGAAGAATAAAATAAACTTACAGCATGTAGTAGAAAAACAAATATAGACTAATTTAAAGATTAGTAAGTAATAAAAAACCTAACTGATAAATTTGAGACAGGATCTTGAAGAGATTTTAAAAAGTGACATATGTTCAGTGAGAATTTTAACAAAAGTGAAAAAGAAACTATAAATTTACAATGTTACAAGCTAGGAAGAGAATATAAGTGCTGTTCTTTACATATATTTGTAAGTGAATACTATGCAAAACTTCATAATAACAAATTTGGAAGTCTTAAAAAATAAAGACTTTTCTAAAAATATACATATCAGTAAAACTGGCAGAGAATTTTGACCAAATATATTATAGCTTAAAAGAAATTTAACCAGGAAGAATAAAAATTGTCAAAGAACTACTCCCAAGAAAAAAATAAGAAAATTTCAAATATAATGTCCTCACACATTCAAGAATAGATTAACTACTAGATGTTTTAAGTGTTTCCTGCACAAGTACAAAAAAAGAAAGCTTTTCCAAGTTATTTTTTCCTCAATTATAAGTGGGAGTTAAACAATGGGTACAAACGCTCACACAGAGTGGAAAAACAGACATTGGACACACCCAATGGTGGGAGGGTGGCAGTGGGGTAACAAGGGGTACAATGTACAGTATTTGGATAATGAGTGCACAAAAAGCCCGTATTTCACCAATATGCAATATATCCATGTAAAACAACTATACTTTTATCCCTAAATCTGTAAAAATTAAAAATTAAAAAATTTAATTAAAAACATACAAGCAGCTTTAAAAAAAATCAGTGTAACTCAGATTTTAATCTTAGAAGTATAGTGTGAACAAAGTTCACATGTAGATCATTATTACTTATGAATATTAGCAAAAGAACTAAATATTTACAAACAAATTTATCAATATAATGTGCTATAAATGTGTAAGATTTACTTGAAATATTGTTACAGGATCCTTGGGTGTTGTTTTGCCAGCTGAAAATCTCTGTGGCCAGTGGCACCTTTACCTGAGTTTTGCTTGGGCCTGCTGGGCCCACTAGGCCTAGCAGGCTGTGCTCAGCATGTGCTACTGGCCTGTATCCCATACTTGCTAAGGGTGAGCAAAGCGGCAAGAGATGTGTGAGCAAGCGAACACTGGTACTGGCTACTGCACGCCACCAGTCATGCAGGCTGTGGTGGGGTGGGCCGCTCAAGGTGCCAGCCTGGGTGCCAGCCCACTGAGAGGCTGTGGTTGGATGAGGTGTACCACTAACAGCTTCCACCTGGAAGCTTGGAGATGCCAGGAAACACAGAGCCCCAAAGGGGATATCACAGCCCTGGCTCAGGGAGCTCCTAAGTCTGGGATCCCTAAAAGGGCACAGCTCTTCTCTCCTCTCTTCTCTTCTTCTTGTCATCCACAATGTGGCGAGCATGGGGTGTGTTTCAGCCCTGTTTGTGTTACTGCTCTTTCAGCCCCAACCATTTGGCAGGTCTCAAAGTTCTTGTCCCATGTATGGGAAGAATGAGGTACATAGACAAGAGGAGGGTGAATAAAGTAAAGAGGAGCTTTGTTGAGTGATAGACCAGCCCAGAAGAGACCCGCAGTGGGTAGCTCCTCTCCACAGCCAGGGTATCTCTGTGAGTATTCATTCAGCTCTCAGCAGACAGGAGACCCTGGAATGGGTAGCTCCTCTCCACAGGCAGGTCATCCCATTGAGTGTACATTTCTCAGCAGAGAGGAGACCCTGGAGTGTGCAGCTCAGCTCCTCTCAACAGGCAAGTCATCCCATCAAGTGTTCGTCTCTCAGCAGAGTGGAGACCTTGGAGTGGATAGCTCCTCTCTACAGCTATTAGTCCTGTCATCTGCTCGGCTCTCAGCATAAGAGGAGATCCTGGAGGGATAGCTCTTCTCTGCAAGCAGGAAGTCCCAACATCACTTCAAGTCTGGCTGAGTCCAGGGTTTTTATGGGCTTCAGAGGGGGGGGAAGTGCATGCTGATTGGCCCCTGTGCAGCCATGGGTTGGCCCAGAAAAAGTACCATAAGTTCCCACTCCTGTCTGTGGGACTGGCAGCCTGGCCCCCAGTCTTTAGGCCTTCCCAAGCTTGAAGGTGGGGCTTCACCAGGGACTCGCCCCTTTCACTCAGGAGCTTGTCTGCCTCCTGACTCTGTTTATGGTGCTCAGGCTGTTCATGCGAGGGGTGCCAGCAGGCCAGGGCTGGGCTGCCCTCAGCACCCCCTCAGCCTCCCTCCTGTGCTCCTCAGTGTCCAAAGTGTGAAGGGGGCTGAAGTGGCAGGGAACTGGAATTTCAGTGCTGCCCTGAGGGTGTGCACACCCAGCTGTGTTGTGACAGTGGCCAGGCTTGGCCTTGACTTTGCTCTGAGATCCAAGTGGGCACTGGGGAGAGGTCAGGCAGCAGAAACAGGCACTTCTGAGCCTGTGGAGGGAGGGGGGCCTTCCTGGGCCCCTGAGAGTTCAGAAATGCCTTGGTCTGCAGCTGCAGCTTGGGTGGCTGCAGCTGTGTCTGAGAGGGTAGGGATTCTTCCTGCTCCTGGCCCCCAAGAGCACAGGGGGTCCCCAGCTGTGGCTGGGTGGCTGCAGCTGTGACTAGGGAGCGCTAGGCTCCCACCCTGCCAACTCAGAAGTGGGTGGGGTTTCTGCCTGTTCCCGGCTCCTGCTGGCTTCATGGAGCACACAGCCCTGGCTGGGCATCCCTCACTGCATCTGGCATCAGGCCAGCAGCCACTCCAGGTGGGACACTGCTGCCATCAGTATGGTAGGGCTAATTCCTGTTAAGAAATTAACAATTCATCAGATTAAGAGGTCAATAGAAAAAATATTTATCATTGATTACACAGTAGAAAATATAATGGATGAAAATACAATAATCATTATTGATCAAAAAACAAAACAATGACACCTAACTAAAATAAGAATAAAAGAATTTTTAAAAATCTATCTCAATCTGGAAGCTGGCATCATGCTTTTGAAAAAATGAAATTAGAAGAAAGATATAGAAGTTTAGCCCTACTATGATGTAACATAATCCCAGAATTGTTCTCTAATGTAATCAGTCAAGAATATAAAATTAGAGATATAAATATTAAACATATAATTAAATGTTATGATTTATGATTCCTATGGTGGTTTATATAGAGAATCAGTTAAGATGGCACATTGTGTAAAGCAAGAACAATCATAGACATAATCAAAAAACTGCATTCAAAATATGCTCCAAATTGAAAACCTATGGTTTAGGGGATAACTTGACAAAGCCATTTTATAAAGGAACTCTTAGAACAAACTCTGAAAATCACTGGAAAATATGTGTAAAAAGAGTGATGGAGGAAATCTCTGCTAGTTATTAAAATACATTATAAAGTTAAAATAATTTAAAAATTAATATGTTAGTGTCAAAATAGAAAGTAAGCAACTGGAACAGGAAAAAAAATTAGATATAGCTGTGTGTGTGTGTGTGTGTGTGTATTTATTTCTCAATCCCTTTTGAAGTCTCAATGAATTTCTACTTGAAATATTAAACAAAAACTGAAAATTATGCCTCTTCTTTGATTTAGCAATTTCACATGTAAGAATTTAGCCTTACGGGGAGAAATCAGAAAATATGTAAAAATGTATATACAAGGATAATTATCTGTCGTAATGCAAAAAGTGAAAAATAATTAGTGATTCATAAACAAACATGGAAATCTCATTGGAATTCTATGGCTATTAAAATAGTGATATAAATGTACAGTTTTTGAAAGGGAAAGATGTCTACTTTGTACAAGTATATTTCAGTCTGATTGCATTTTGTAAAGATAGAACCAGCACATCTATATTATTTTTAAAAGTCTGAAAGGAGAGCACATGTGATAGAGATGATGAAAATGCTTTATTTTCTTTCTACAGTTTCAGATGCTTTTATAGTAAGGTATTTTTAGTCTTATTGTTAGACTGTTCTTGCATTGCTATAAAGAAACACACAAGACTGGGTGATTTATGAAGAAAAGAAGTTTAATTGGCTCAAGTTTCTGCAGTTTGTACTAGCATGGTGCCAGCATCCGCTTGGCTTCTGGGGAGGCCTCAGGGAGCTTTTACTTATGGTGGAAGGTGAAGCAGAAAGCAGGCATGTCATGTGGCCAGGGCAAGAGCAAAAGAGAGTAAGGGGGAGCAGCTGCCACACAGTTCAAAACAATCAGATCAGATTTCATGAGAACTCACTATAGCAAGGACAGTCCCAAGCTATGAGGGATCCAACCCCATGACCAAAACACCTCCCACCAGGCCCCACCTCCAACATTGTCGATTACATTTCAGCATGAGATTAGGGGAGACAAATATCCAAACTGTGTCACCTATAATCATAAAAATATTATTCATTGGTATAATTTGAGAGTAACGAGGATGTCATTTATCTATTTCTCCTTTCTCCAGCTCCTTCTTTAACTTCATTCAGTGTATTTCCAAAGTGTCACTGTAGCATTCTTAAGAAGGAAATGGTGATGTGACATGCAGAGGAGGCCAGGACAGAGTTACATGGCAGGGTGTTTTTCCTGAGCTCATGTGAATAACTATTATCCTTGGATATTCCTGGAAGTATCTGGAAAGACTTGTGAATAAAAAGAATGCATTGAAACATGTGAGAGCTTATAGATATTGATGTCCTGATGCTAACTTTACCTTGACTGCTTTTATATTCAAATTCTATTTGTGTGTAAGACATATAGGTAATTCACATATGAAAGTCATTATTTCTCCTAATTGCACACTTATGTACTTACCTAAAAAGAATTTTAAGTCATCAAAATATAAAGAGTTGCTTTAATGTTTGAATGGTATAAAATAAAAGTACTCTTAATGATAAATTATCTTGACAAAAAGCAATTAGATAAATTTAAACTCCAGTATTACAATCACCAATATAAAATATGCATACTCACTTTATTTTAAAAGAAAAACAAAAAAGCTACTTGTGGAGCAATAGGTTCAAGAATAGGTCTAAGAATGAGGAAGAAAGGGCCATTCATATATAGTTTAAATGATTAGGCCAAACTAATTACAAATTTTAAAGAATTGAAACCCTTTTAATGAAGTATGGTAGTACCTGAATTACCTCTGGCTTCCTAAAACCAGACTTAAGTAAAACAAAAGAGAGACTCATAGCATTAACAATATATGCATTTATATAAGCTGCATTTTACTGCTAATGGTTTAAATTGGCATGCCATTGTAAATGCTGAATGAATCTGTAAAAGTAGTAATATTCAGAATGATGCAAAAATTAGCAGGCATATTTTGAGAAACCATCTATATAGGAACAAAAGAAAAAGCGCTTAAATTGAAAGTCTGAAAGAACATTGATAATATTTAAAACTATTTTATATAGGTATTATTATTTATATTTTCATTGTAAAATATATGTACATTATTAAAATTTAGAAAATAAAAAGCATAAAGAAGAAAAAATCTTTCATAATCTCATAGTTATAATTGATGTTGTTATATATTATTATATATTGGTCATATAAATATTAATAATTTTCCTTCCTGTCCTTTTTCTTTTTGTAAATATACTTCCTTCCCAAAATTGAGATCATATTCTGCATTGATTTTATTATGCTTAGACTTACTTAAGCAAAACAAATGCTTATATGTTTATATTATATTAAATATTTCCCCAAGCCATAAAAATTCCTTCAACTACATTGTGTTTGCTGTTTTATATTCCACCTTTTGCATGTATCCTAATACATTTAAACATTTCCATAAAGTCAGACATTTGGATTTGTTTCCAGTTTTTCAGTATTATAAATAGCACTTCAATAAACAATATTATACATACATTTTTGTCCACATTTCTAATCTTTTCCTTAGGAAAATTTTCTGAATGTAAAATTTCAAAGTAAAAGGACATGAAATTTCATAGATTCTGGACACAACTTCATTCCAGAAAGTCTTTACCAGTTTACACTCACAAAGGAAGGTACCTGACAAAAACCTGGGGTTTTTTTTGTAAAGAATAGATCCTATTTTGTACCAAGAGTATCTGATAACATCCATACAAATTTCCATAAGGTTATGTATTCAACAACAAGGGCAGTTTCCATAAAAAAAGGATCAGGAAATTTTTATTTCTTCCCCCAAACAAATCATTGCAATTTCCTTTGGAGGTGTCAACTCTTCCCTTCTTTTTTTGTTTTGTTTTGTTTTGTTTTGTTTTCTCTAGCTGTGGAAATCTCATCCAAAGAGGCTATGTGAAGTCTGAACTAATTCATCTTCCACATATGATTTACTGCTTCCTACCACCAGGCACAATAGATTGTGTTCCCAATTTAAATCTGTGTGTTTCTAACCAAAGAAGGCATCTCGATGTGATGGAAAGAAAATAAACTCTGCCTTGGGAAAAGAGAGTTCCAGGCTCTCCTCTAGCACACTTGAGGCTAAACCCTCTGAGGCTGAACTTCTGTATTCCAAGGCTAATCCTACCATTTCACAAGATTATTATAAAAATCAGAAAATAATGAGAAGGTTAGTAGACTCTAATATTAATTAGCACTGAACACTGTCTTTATTTTGATGAGGTATGATTAAAACAGCCAAAAAATGTTAGCTCTAAAACCAAATTAGATCCTAAGTGGATTTAGTTCTAAATTCATTTACAACCAAAATAATTCACTCCCATTCCTTAGGTAAATTGAAATTCACACCCATTCCTTAGTTAACATGAGCTGTACTTTGAAAACAAAAACATGAACGGACTTTGGAAGTTCAAAATTTCTTTACTTATGTCTTTAAAAAAAAAATCTATGTCTAGAAGAAAAACACACATCGAGAAGACACTTTCAAAAGCCAGACATTACTAAATCATGTACACCACTTCTGCAAAGGAAGTTGCTTCATTTTGTGTTAAGTTCTATACCAAAAATTTATTGGAATTGAATTTTATTGCTTTAAAAACGAAGTCTATGTCTATTCAAATTGCTTCTAATACAACATAGGCATGTAAAAAGTTTTCTATATTCTATTCCATATTCTTCCTGTGGTCTATAAAAAGGAAATTTAGGGCTTACAATTTCTCTCTAATGGTTGGAAGACTGGAATGAAAGAGATATTTTCTGAGCTGCACCAAACTGTTAAAATGTAGTCAATTTCAGCAACAATGGTATCCTTAATGAGATTTAAGAGGAAGGAAAGGGATTGTGAATAATTTTGGCACTGTCTTGTCTTTCACCAGTTGCTGCTAATCTTTTGAAAGGTTTTCTATTTTTGACCTACGTTCAGATGAACCCTGCTGCTTGACAAAGCTTGTTTTCAAGTCCGATTCACAAGAGCATTGCAGGGACTCCAAGGATTGAAGGTAATTCTCCTAGAAATATAAAAGTTGCAGTTGGATAATTAACTACTTCCACAGGAAACTTGAAGTACCTAGAAATCTGACTTTCCAGGACAGCATCATTCTATTGGTAGAGTGGAGGAAACAAAGCCCCTATCTCAGCATGCTCTTCACTGAAAACTGAAGTCAGTAGCCTGTAGGGCAGAGTCAATGGATCAGTGGGGCATGAGAAAGCTAAGACAAACACTGGGAAAAAGAGGCAATTACTCTGTGTCAAAACCAACCTCAGGACTCAAGATACTGATGTTTGAATGATCCCTGCAAACCACATTTTTTACAAGTGTCAGTTGTAAAATGGTGGACTTATGACCCGAATATTTGGTTGCTTAAGACTCCTACTTTATGACTATTTCTGAGGGACTGTGCTCCATTTCCTTTCCCATGTTTCTAATGTGAAATGTCCACTTCACCTATCACCATGTCTCTGAGAGACTTCTCTGAATTCTCAGTTTTTTATACCATTTAAATAAATGTGATATTCCATTCGACTTCAATATTGTCATAATTACTTGGGGACACCAATAGACTATATTATCACTAGATAATAGATAAATTAATGTTTAGTAAATCACATAACTAGGATTCTATACTATTATGTATGCAAATGGAACTTGGAGATTAACATTCCTTCTTTCATGATCCATGTTATAAATGTTTTCTGGCTTCCCTCTATAGGTTTCCAAGGAGGTGCCTTAGGTTGCAGATCTCTGGTTAATGATTAGATTTAACCTATCCATGAGAGAAGTTCCACTTTATCTTTTAAATACAGTGTTTTCCTGAAAGATTTCTTTTGAAATAATTGTTCTGCTCCAGATAAAACAAAACAAACAAAAACAACCAGCACTACCTACAACTCTTTTAGTAGTTTTAACTGATATTTAACTCTATATTTGTATTCAAGACATGTGTATTGCTGTTGTTCATTTTCAGTTTTAGACATTTTTTCAGTCCCAGTCTAGTCAAGAGATAGAAATCATACCAACTGGTTCATCAGAAAAAATTTAATATATAAAGAATTGTTAACCAGATATAAATAATAATTAGCTAAGTAACTGCAAAGGCTAAAAAGAAAATTAAGTTACCAAAAATGTAGTGACTGCAAGAAGCAGTTGCCCACCCTATGGCTATTGGAACAGAGTGAAGAGGTTAGAATTGTTTGAAGTTTGGAAGAGGTGTCCCATGGGGTTGGAACTCAGATCTCTGAGGAGGGGATGCCAGCAGACTACTGGGTGTCTCTAAAGGCCCTTGCAATAAGACTTCTTTTGCAAGTCAGGATGAAACTCGAAACTGAATTTAACTGGAATTAAGTGCTGTTGCTAAGGTGAAGAATATTATCTATTGTCTATGTATGAGGAAGATTTAATTCTTTTACATTCCACACCTCTCCATCTCCCTGCCTACTTTTGTCACTCCCTGAAACTCCTCACCTCTCTAATATATACAGTCTATATTAATACACACCACAGTTACCTCATTATCTTAGTTTAATCCGTTATTTCAGTGTTTACATTATTTTGTCTTTGTAAATGTTATTCACAGCTGAGCCACATAGTGGACTATGAATAACTTATGAATGCAATATTTGTCATCCTTGGAGTTAATAATTTCTTGGGTAGTTTTTTCTTTGCCTGCTTGCTTCCAGTGTTCTCCTAGATGCACCCTCTGATTCTCAATACACATTTTCATCAGGTGACATAATTTTTTTCTTTGATGCATACCTGTGGGCCCTCCTGCTCCATCTGGACTGGTTGTTCTGTAATCTGCGTCAGCTCTCAGTGTGGCTCTGCTTTTGCCTGTGGCCAGGGTTTCTGGTATACTTGATTTACTACAAGCATTCTGAAATGTCACGATAATATCCATTGAGGTGGTCTTTTTCCCCTTTTTCATGCTAACCCCTCAGTGGGACCTTTCAATACTGAAATTCATGGACTTATGTCCTGGAAATTTCTGTTTGATTATTTCTCTGATAACTACAACCCTCTCCATTTTATTTGCCCCTATCTTCTGGAACTCCTGTTATCCATATATTAGAACTCCTTAAACAATTATCAAATTTTCTCTCATATTTTGAATCTGTCATTTTAGTTTAGTTTCTGGGAGATTTTTTTTTCCTACTTTGTCTTCCAACTTTTCTACTTATTTTTTAAATATTTTCTATCTCATGTTTAATAATCAAGATTTTTTGGAGGGTGTTGTTTTGTGAATATTACTTTTGTATAACTTCTTCCATGGATGTTTTTAAATCTTTCTATAGTTCGTGAGCATATGCTTTAAATATTTTTTATTCTCCATCTCTATGTATTTGTCTACTCTCTGCTTTCTCTGAGTTGCTTTTCTGTAATGTTTGGTTTGGTTTCTGTTTTCATCTTTAAGATTTTCTTCAAATGTTGAGGCATCTTTGAGTTGGCTCATATTTAAGAGCAAAACACTAGACAGCTGATGAGAAGCTCAGGTACCCTCTAGTAGGCTTCTCTGGAGAGTGATTGAGTGGGACATGGCCATTTTGCTGAGGGCAGGGTGCAAGTATCTTCCCTTACACCGGTCTCTCTATAGGAAGGCTAGCAGGGTTCTTGGTACCAGGTTGGGGAGCAGGGACTTTGACTAGAACCAATTGTGTTCCATATGACCTCTCCCTATCTCCCAATGTCTACATTCCAAAAGTGGGATCAGTACCCAAGGTTGATGTTCTAGTCCAGCCTTTCTTTATACTAAACCTGTAATTGTACATGAGCAAGAAGTCATCTAGATGACTAACTTAACTTATCCAGCCTTTCAGATATTCCTCATGTTTGTAGCCCATATTCTCCCATATGGCAATGTCAGGAACCTTTTGTTCCTGAGACTTTTCAGGAGACACAAATAGGCTTTCTCAATACCCTGTCAAATTAATTACCACTAGTACATTTGCTTTCCAGCTGTTAATATTTTGTTGACCTATCTTTTCTGCTGCAATTGCTGTTTCTATTTAATTTGCCTCTGTGAGTTTTTTACTTTATTTCTCCACTATCACTGCAGTGGATAATTTGGAAGTAGCGGCATTAAAAGCAAGTATCCAATCCACTCTCAATCTACTGTAATAGAATTCTCAATTCAATTTATTTAATGACTATTATTTTGCTAAGTATTTTTATTTTTACTGAGTTAACAATTTGTGTTTAACTGTTTTACTAAAATTTCAAATGTGGTTATTGACATGGAGTTTTTTTGTCATTTTCAGATAAATTTTAGGCCTTTTTAAAGTTAATAATTATGGCCATATTTCTGTGGGTATATTTCAGAGTCTCAATTTTGTTCAATTTGTCTGTATGTTTGTCTTTATGCCAGTATCTTTATGCCAGTAACTTAGTAATGTGTTTTAAAATTAGAAAATGCAAACCCTCCAGCTTTGTTTTTTCTCATTATTCTTTTGGCTGTATGAGGCCCTTTGTGAGTCCAAATAAATTTTAGGATTTTTTTCTCTATTTCTGTAAACATCACTGGGCTTTTGATAGGGACCAGATTCAATCTGTAGATTCCCTTGGGTATGCAGACATTTTAAAAAATACTAAGTTTTCTGATTCGTAAACACAACATCTTTCCATTTATTTGACTCTTTTTTTCAACAACGTTTTGTAATTTTCAGTATACAAATCTTTTATCTCCTTGGTTAAGCTTATTCTTAAGTATTTTATTTTTTTGATGCATTTGTAAATGAAATTATCTTAATTTCTTTTTCAGATTTTTTATTGGTAGAGTATAGAAAAGCATTTACTTTTCGTATGTTGATTTCATGTCCTGCAACTTTGCTATATTCTTTTATTATTTCTAACAGATTGTTTTGGTGGAATTTTTAGAGTTTTCTATGTATAAGATTATGCCATCTGTGAAGAAGATAATTTTACTTCTTCCTCTCTGATTCAGATGCCTTTTATTTCTTTTTGTTGCCTAATTGCTCTGGCTAGTATTTCCACTACAATGTTGAATAGAAGTAGTGAGAGTGAACATCCTTGTCTTGTTCCTGAGCTTAGAGGAGAGGCCTTCAGCTTTTTATCATTGAGTAAAATGTTAGCTGTGGGATTCTCATATATGACTTTTATTATGTTGAGGTAATTTCCTTCTATTCCTAGTTTGTTGAGTGTTATTAACATGGAAGGGTATTGAATTTTGCCGAATACTTTGTATGTTTTGAGATGATCATGTAATTTTTGTCCTTCATCCTATCAATGTAGTATATCACAGTAGTTGATTTTTACATATTGAACCAACCTTGCATCTCAGGGGTATGGTCCACTAGGTCATGGTGTATGATCCCTTTAATATGCTGTTGAAATTGGTTTTTCAATATTTTGTTGAGGATTTTTGCCTCTATATTCATTAGGGATATTGAGCTGTAGTTTTCTCTTCTTGCAGTATCTTTTTCTAGCTTTGGTAACAAGATGATGCTGGCCTTGTGCAGTGAGTTTAGAAGTGTTGCCTCCTCTTCAGGTTTCCGGAGGAGTTGGAGAAGGATTGAATGATAGGTAGAATTCACCAGTGAAGCCCTCTGGTCCTAGGCTTTTCATTATTGGGATAATTAATTCAATCTCAATACTGGTTATTGGTCTGCTCAACCTTTCTATTTTTTTCAATATACAGTCTTGGTAGATTCTATGTTTTAAGGAATTTATCCATTTCTTCTAGATTATCCAGTTTGCTAGCATATAATTGTTGATGGTAGTCTCTTATAATCATTATGATGTTTGTGGCAAAAGTTGTAATATCTCCTCTTTCATTTCTGGTTTTATGTATTCTTTTCTCTTTTTTAAATTAATGTAGATAAGTTTTGCTCATGGTTGATCTTAAAAAAACCAACTCAATTTTGTTGACTTTTTTCTATTCTCTATTTCATTTATTTCTGTTCCTATCTTAATTGTATCCTTCTTTCTGCTCAGTTTGGCCTTATTTCCATCTATTTTTTAATTTCTTGAAATGTAAATTTAGGTTGTTAATTTGAGGTTTTTTCTTTTTAATGTAGGCATTTATCACTATAAATTTTCCTCTTGGTACTGCTTTTTCTGCCTCCCCTTAGTTTTGGTATGTAGCAATTTCATTTCCATTTGTCTTGGATTATTTCTAATCTCCCTTTAGATTTCTTTTTCAAGTCATTGGTTGCTCAAAAGTGTGTTGTTTTATGTCCACATATTTGTAATTTTTCTAATTTTCCTTCTGCCATTAATTCTAGTTTCATTTCATTGTGGTCAGAAAAGACACCTGATATAATTTCAATCTTTTAAAATTTGTTAAGACTTGATTTTTGAGCTTGGTTATAATTTATCTTAAATAATGTTACATATACATTTGGGAAGAATGGGTATTTTGCTGCTATTGTGTAAAATGTTTTGTATATTTCTTTTAAATCCCTTTGGTCTATAGTGTTGAGTTCTTTGATCTTTAATCCCTTATTGATATTCTGTCTAGATAATCTTTCATTGAAGGTGAAGTACTGAAATCCTTACTATTAAGTATCATTGTTCATTTCTGTATTAAGTTCAGCCAATGTTTGTGTCATGTATTTTGGTGTCTGATTTTGTATATATATATGTTTATAATTGTTATATCAAAGAATTGAGCATTTTATTATTACATAATTTCCTCCTTTGTCTCTTTTGACATTATTTTCAATTAAAGTTTATTTTGTTTTATATAAGCACAGCCACCCTTACTCTTTTCGTTACCATTTGCATAGAATATCTATATCCATCCTTTCACTTTCAGCCTATGTGTGTCCTTAAATTAATTAATTAATTATTTTTTTTTTTTTTGAAACTGAGTCTTGCTCTGCCACCCAGGCTAGAGTACAGTGGTGCAATCTCAGCTCAATTCAACCTCTACCTCCCGGGTTCAAGCGATTCTCCTGTCTCAGCCTCCTGAGTAGCTGGGATTACAGGTACAAGCCACCACATCCAGCTAATCTTTTATATTTTTGGTAGAGATGGGGTTTCACCATGTTGGCCAGGCTGGTCTCAAACTTCTGACTTCAAGAGATACACCTGCCTTGGCCTCCAAAACTGCTGGGATTATAGGCATGAGTCACTGTGCCCGGCCTTATGTGTCCTTAAATTTAAAGTGAGTCTCTTATAGATAGCATATAGTTGGATTTTTTTTTTTTTTGTCTATTTTGTCTGTGTCTTTTAATAGGAAAACTTAATCCATTTATACTTAAAATAATTTTTGATAAAGACTTACTAGTGCCACTTTGTTAATTGCTTTTCTGTCTGTCTTGTAAGGTTTTTTTGTTCCTCTTTTTCTCTATTACTGTCTTCATGTTTCACTAATATTTTTGGTACTGATATACTTTTATACTTTTTTCATATCCTTTGTGCATCTTCTATAGGTATTATATTTGTTTTTACCAGGGAGATTACATAAAATTTATTATATTTATAACAATCCATTTTAAGATGACAGGAACTTAACTTTAATTGCATGCAAGTATTTTACACTTCTCACACACAGATACACACTTTGTTATTGATGTCACAAATTACATCTTTTTTATGTTATGTAACCACTAATGTATTTTTGAGTCACTTCTTTCTTTCTTTCCTTCATTTCCTTCCTTTCTTTCCTTTATTTTCTTTCTTTCTTTTTTTGAGACGGAGTCTTGCTCTGTCACCCAGGCTGGAGTGCAGTGACTCGATCTCGGCTCACTGCAAGCTCCGCCTCCTGGGTTTACGCCATTCTCCTGCCTCAGCCTCCCAAGTAGCTGGGACTACAGGCGCCTGCCACCATACCCGGCTAATTTTTTTGTATGTTTAGTAGAGACGGGGTTTCACCGTGTTAGTCAGGATGGTCTCAATCTCCTGACCTCGTGATCTGCCTGCCTCGGCCTCCCAAAGTGCTGGGATTACAGGCATGAGCCACTGCACCTGGCCTATTTTTTGTTTTTTTACTTCTATATTATAATTTAAAAGGATTTACTTGCCACCATTAAGTATAACAATACTCTGTGGTTGTCTATATATTTACCTTTACCAGAAAACTTTATATTTTCAATTTTTTGTATTGCTATTTAGTATCCTCTTGTTTCAACTTGAAGTTCTCCCTTTAGTATTGCCTATAAGGCAGGTCTAATGCGGTTGAACTCCATCACTTTTGTTTATCTGGAAGTCTTTATTTCTGCTTGATTTTCAAAAGATAGTTTTAATGACTTTAGCATTCTTGATAGTATTTTTTTTTCTTTTAATGATTTGAATATGTCATCCCATTTCCTTCTGACCTGAAAGATTTCCACAGAGAAATCTACTCATCATCCTGTGGCTGAGGATGAGAGCTTTCCTTGTATGTGATAAGTTGCTTTTTTCTCTTGCTGCTTTGAAAATTATCTCTTTGTCTTTGACTTTTCACAAAGTAATCATTGTGATCATTTGTAATCATAATGTTCCTGGCTATGAATTCTCTGAGTTAGTTGCAGTAAGAGAATTTGTTTGGCTTCTTGAATCCTTCCTTAGATTTGAAAAGTTTTCATCCATTATTTTTTTAAAATCAACTTCCTTGTCCTTTGTTTTTCTCTTTTCTTTCCGAATATTTCATAATGCACATATTGGTTCTCTTAATGGTGCCTCATAAGTCCCTTAGGCCTTCATTCTTCCTTACCATAGTTTTTCCCTTTTGTTTTTCTAGCTGGATAATTTCAAATGACCCATATTTGAGTTCATTGATTCTTTCTTCTGCTTGATCAAGTCTTCTTTGAACGACTCTAGTGAATTATTATGTTCTTCAGCTCCAAAATATCTACTTGGTTGTCTTTTACATTCCTTTTTCTCTGTTGATAGTGTAATTTCAATCATACATAGTTTTTTTGAACTAGTAGAGCATATTTATGATGGCAGTTTTGAATTCTTTGTTCAGTAATCCATATACTTCTCTTTCTTTAGGATTGGTTTATGAAGATTTAATTTATTTTGACCCTTTTTGGGGTCCATGTTTTCCCATTTCATCATGTGTCATATAACTTTGTGTTGGGATCCATGTATTTGAAAAAATCAGCCATTTTCCCAGTCTTCATGGACTGGATTTGTAAAGAAAAAAAAAATACTCACCATTCAGTCTGGCTATAGATTCTGGGGCCTCTAAACCTTTTTAGGGAGATGTAACTTCTCTAGTTCTGTGCATACAGTTGCTCAGCTAAACAGACACTGGTTTCTTCTTCAATAGTTCGTAATCCCTGAATTCCTCTGGCATTTGTCTATGGCATTGCAGATTCTATGGTTCTACTCCGGAAGCCCTCTGCTCACCCTTCTCCTCAGTGGCCTCCAGGCATCCAAAGTATGCCAGCTCCCTGTCAGCATCCCAAGTCAGACAAAACAGATACCAGTCATTTGGACATCCCTCAAAAGATCTGGCATGTCAGATACAGCCTCTATCCATCTCCCTCCTTTCTAAGGAAGAAGACTTGAGTTATGCAACTATTACACCCAACTGTGCTGGCCACAGTAAACCTCTTCCATCACTTTTCCCTCTTCTTTGTTCTCAGTTTCTTCTGGGCATCCAAACATGCCAGTTCCATCAGCACTTCAAATGGAGCAAGACAGAAATTATTCCCTCAGGCAGCCCTTCAAAAAGCCAGACATTGGACACTCCCTCCACTCTTCTCTGTCCAAACCGAGCTGTTCTCTCCTGGTGCTGAGCTGTACTGCTTTGGGGTAGGAGCTGATGTGGATAAAATGAAATTGCTTTTCTTACTTATTTTATTATGACTATTCTTGGCTTTGTGTTTGCCTGAGGTACTGTCTCTTAACTGGATTCTGGAATTCTCATAAAAGTATTTTATTTAATATATATTGTTAAATTGATGTTTTGGTAACAGAACAAGGGCTGAGGATTTATATTCCATCTTTCAGATGTCATCTCCCCTCAATCCTTTAATATGCAAGTTTAATGCATTTTATTTAATATGCCTACTGATATGTTTGTGCTTATTTTTACTTGATTTTTAATTTAAATTTATCTTTGCTATTAATTTTCTATTTTATTCCTTTCTCTTTCTACTTTCAGTAGAATTGAATAGTTTTGCTATATTGTTTTTATTAGTTTGGAAGCTTTATAATTTTTTCATTCTTTTAATTATTACACCTATTTTAAAAATACATAAGTTTTTCTTAATAACAGTCTAAAGTTATTTATTATTTTATTCACCCAAGCATGACAGAGACCTTAGCACATTTAAATTCTCCACAAAGCGTCTCATTAACACTCAATCTTGTCAACATTGCCTAGAAATTTTCATGTTTTTTTCTATTGATACAAAAACTCTACTTGTTTTATATTTGCTAATAATTTTAATAAAGTTGTGTGCTCATTATTTTTTTCCCACCTCTTCCCTTTGAAGTCATTTAATATTTTCCTAAGTAAATAATTCTATTAATACTAGTTCTTTCAGCAAAAATATGTAAGGGATTAATTTTTGAATGTCTGTAATAATGTTTCTTTCTTTCTCATTTTGATGGTAATCAACTTTATATTGAATTCCAGGCTGACATTAATTTTTCCTAGGCACTTTAGAGATATTACTGTATTATCTACTGGCATCTATTCTTGCTGCTGAGATTTTTGTTTTGATACCATTGTAAACAATACATATTTTCTAAAGGTTTTAAGATTTTTTCCCTTGATCTTTGATAATGCAGCATCATTGAAATGTGACTAAGGATTTCTTTATTCTTGTTCATCTTACTCAGGACTTTGTAAGTCTTAGAATTTTTTTTTAATTCTGGAAAATTTTAGCTGTTATTTCTTTAAATATTATTCTTTTAAAATTTTCAAAATTTTATTCTGGAATTAATATTGGAGCTTCTCTATGTGCTTTCAGAACTGCTCTTTCAACTTTTACCTCTATTTTTCTGTTACAATCCAGATAAGTTTTTTATTTTTTATTTTTTATTTTTTTAATTTATTTATTATTATTATACTTTAAGTTGTAGGGTACATGTGCATAACGTGCAGGTTTGTTACATATGTATACTTGTGCCATGTTGCTGTGCTGCACCCATCAACTCGTCATTTACATCAGGTATAACTCCCAATGCAATCCCTCCCCCCTCCCCCCTCCCCATGATAGGCCCCGGTGTGTGATGTTCCCCTTCTTGAGTCCGAGTGATCTCATTGTTCAGTTCCCACCTATGAGTGAGAACATGCGGTGTTTGGTTTTCTGTTCTTGTGATAGTTTGCTAAGAATGATGGATTCCAGCTGCATCCAAGTCCCTACAAAGGACTCAAACTCATCCTTTTTTATGGCTGCATAGTATTCCATGGTATATATGTGCCACATTTTCTTAATCCAATCTGTCACTGATGGACATTTGGGTTGATTCCAAGTCTTTGCTATTGTGAATAGTGCTGCAATAAACATACGTGTGCATGTGTCTTTATAGCAGCATAATTTATAATCCTTTGGGTATATACCCAGTAATGGGATGGCTGGGTCATATGGTACATCTAGTTCTAGATCCTTGAGGAATCGCCATACTGTTTTCCATAATGGTTGAACTAGTTTACAATCCCACCAACAGTGTAAAAGTGTTCCTATTTCTCCACATCCTCTCCAGCACCTGTTGTTTCCTGACTTTTTAATGATCGCCATTCTAACTGGTGTGAGATGGTATCTCATTGTGGTTTTGATTTGCATTTCTCTGATGGCCAGTGATGATGAGCATTTTTTTTCATGTGTCTGTTGGCTATATGAATGTCTTCTTTTGAGAAATGTCTGTTCATGTCCTTTGCCCACTTTTTGATGGGGTTGTTTGTTTTTTTCTTGTAAATTTGTTTGAGTTCTTTGTAGGTTCTGGATATTAGCCCTTTGTCAGATGAGTAGATTGCAAAAATTTTCTCCCATTCTGTAGGTTGCCTGTTCACTCTGATGGTAGTGTCTTTTGCTGTGCAGAAGCTCTTTAGTTTAATGAGATCCCATTTGTCAATTTTGGCTTTTGCTGCCGTTGCTTTTGGTGTTTTAGACATGAAATCTTTGCCCATGCCTATGTCCTGAATGGTACTACCTAGGTTTTCCTCTAGGATTTTTATGGTATTAGGTCTAACATTTAAGTCTCTAATCCATCTTGAATTAATTTTCGTATAAGGAGTAAGGAAAGGATCCAGTTTCAGCTTTCTACTTATGGCTAGCCAATTTTCCCAGCACCATTTATTAAATAGGGAATCCTTTCCCCATTTCTTGTTTCTCTCAGGTTTGTCAAAGATCAGATGGCTGTAGATGTGTGGTATTATTTCTGAGGACTCTGTTCTGTTCCATTGGTCTATATCTCTGTTTTGGTACCAGTACCATGCTGTTTTGGTTACTGTAGCCTTGTAGTATAGTTTGAAGTCAGGTAGCGTGATGCCTCCAGCTTTGTTCTTTTGACTTAGGATTGTCTTGGAGATGCGGGCTCTTTTTTGGTTCCATATGAACTTTAAAGCAGTTGTTTCCAATTCTGTGAAGAAACTCATTGGTAGCTTGATGGGGATGGCATTGAATCTATAAATTACCTTGGGCAGTATGGCCATTTTCACAATATTGATTCTTCCTATCCATGAGCATGGTATGTTCTTCCATTTGTTTGTGTCCTCTTTGATTTCACTGAGCAGTGGTTTGTAGTTCTCCTTGAAGAGGTCCTTTACATCCCTTGTAAGTTGGATTCCTAGGTATTTTATTCTCTTTGAAGCAATTGTGAATGGAAGTTCATTCCTGATTTGGCTCTCTGTTTGTCTGTTACTGGTGTATAAGAATGCTTGTGATTTTTTGCACATTAATTTTGTATCCTGAGACTTTGCTGAAGTTGCTTATCAGCTTAAGGAGATTTTGGGCTGAGACAATGGGGTTTTCTAAATATACAATCATGTCATCTGCAAAGAGGGACAATTTGACTTCTTCTTTTCCTAACTGAATACCCTTGATTTCTTTCTCTTGCCTGATTGCCCTAGCCAGAATTTCCAACACTATGTTGAATAGGAGTGGTGAGAGAGGGCATCCCTGTCTTGTGCCAGTTTTCAAAGGGAATTTTTCCAGTTTTTGCCCATTCAGTATGATATTGGCTGTGGGTTTGTCATAAATAGCTCTTATTATTTTGAGGTACGTTCCATCAATACCGAATTTATTGAGCGTTTTTAGCATGAAGGGCTGTTGAATTTTGTCAAAAGCCTTTTCTGCATCAATTGAGATAATCATGTGGTTCTTGTCTTTGGTTCTGTTTATATGCTGGATTATGTTTATTGATTTGCGAATGTTGAACCAGCCTTGCATCCCAGGGATGAAGCCCACTTGATCATGGTGGATAAGCTTTTTGATGTGTTGCTGAATCCGGTTTGCCAGTATTTTATTGAGGATTTTTGCATCGATGTTCATCAGGGATATTGGTCTAAAATTCTCTTTTTTTGTTGTGTCTCTGCCAGGCTTTGGTATCAGGATGATGTTGGCCTCATAAAATGAGTTAGGGAGGATTCCCTCTTTTTCTATTGATTGGAATAGTTTCAGAAGGAATGGTACCAACTCCTCTTTGTACCTCTGGTAGAATTCAGCTGTGAATCCATCTGGTCCTGGACTTTTTTTGGTAGGTAGGCTATTAATTGTTGCCTCAATTTCAGAGCCTGCTATTGGTCTATTCAGGGATTCAACTTCTTCCTGGTTTAGTCTTGGAAGAGTGTAAGTGTCCAGGAAATTATCCATTTCTTCTAGATTTTCCAGTTTATTTGCGTAGAGGTGTTTATAGTATTCTCTGATGGTAGTTTGTATTTCTGTGGGGTCGGTGGTGATATCCCCTTTATCATTTTTAATTGCGTTGATTTGATTCTTCTCTCTTTTCTTTTTTATTAGTCTTGCTAGTGGTCTGTCAATTTTGTTGATCTTTTCAAAAAACCAACTCCTGGATTCATTGATTTTTTGGAGGGTTTTTTGTGTCTCTATCTCCTTCAGTTCTGCTCTGATCTTAGTTATTTCTTGCCTTCTGCTAGCTTTCGAATGTGTTTGCTCTTGCTTCTCTAGTTCTTTTAATTGCGATGTTAGAGTGTCAATTTTACATCTTTCCTGCTTTCTCTTGTGGGCATTTAGTGCTATAAATTTCCCTCTACACACTGCTTTTAAATGTGTCCCAGAGATTCTGGTATGTTGTATCTTTGTTCTCATTGGTTTCAAAGAACATCTTTATTTTCTGCCTTCATTTCGTTATGTACCCAGTAGTCATTCAGGAGCAGGTTGTTCAGTTTCCATGTAGTTGAGCGGTTTTGAGTGAGTTTCTTAGTCCTGAGTTCTAGTTTGATTGCACTGTGGTCTGAGAGACAGTTTGTTATAATTTCTGTTCTTGTACATTTGCTGAGGAGTGCTTTACTTCCAATTACGTGGTCAATTTTGGAGTAAGTATGATGTGGTGCTGAGAAGAATGTATATTCTGTTGATTTGGGGTGGAGAGTTCTATAGATGTCTATTAGGTCTGCTTGCTGCAGAGATGAGTTCAATTCCTGGATATCCTTGTTAACTTTCTGTCTCGTTGATCTGTCTAATGTTGACAGTGGAGTGTTGAAGTCTCCCATTATTATTGTATGGGAGTCTAAGTCTCTTTGTAAGTCTCTAAGGACTTGCTTGATGAATCTGGGTGCTCCTGTATTGGGTGCATATATATTTAGGATAGTTAGCTCTTCCTGTTGAATTGATCCCTTTACCATTATGTAATGGCCTTCTTTGTCTCTTTTGATCTTTGATGGTTTAAAGTCTGTTTTATCAGAGACTAGTATTGCAACCCCTGCTTTTTTTTGTTCTCCATTTGCTTGGTAAATCTTCCTCCATCCCTTTATTTTGAGCCTATGTATGTCTCTGCGTGTGAGATGGGTCTCCTGAATACAGCAGACTGATGGGTCTTGACTCTTTATCCAGTTTGCCAGTCTGTGTCTTTTAATTGGAGCATTTTTAGTCCATTTACATTTAAGGTTAATATTGTTATGTGTGAACTTGATCCTGCCATTATGATATTAACTGGTTATTTTGCTCATTAGTTGATGCAGTTTCTTCCTAGCCTCTATGGTCTTTACATTTTGGCATGTTTTTGCAATGGCTGGTACCAGTTGTTCCTTTCCATGTTTAGTGCTTCCTTCAGGATCTCTTGTAAGGCAGGCCTAGTGGTGACAAAATCTCTAAGCATTTGCTTATCTGTAAAGGATTTTATTTCTCCTTCACTTATGAAACTTAGTTTGGCTGGATATGAAATTCTGGGTTTAAAATTCTTTTCTTTAAGAATGTTGAATATTGGCCCCCACTCTCTTCTGGCTTGTAGAGTTTCTGCTGAGAGATCTGCTGTTAGTCTGATGGGCTTCCCTTTGTGGGTAACCCGACCTTTCTCTCTGGCTGCCCTTAAGATTTTTTCCTTCATTTCAACTTTGGTGAATCTGGCAATTATGTGTCTTGGAGTTGCTCTTCTCGAGGAGTATCTTTGTGGCGTTCTCTGTATTTCCTGGATTTGAATGTTGGCCTGCCCTACTAGGTTGGGGAAGTTCTCCTGGATGATATCCTGAAGAGTGTTTTCCAACTTGGTTCCATTTTCCCCCTCACTTTCAGGCACCCCAATCAGACGTAGATTTGGTCTTTTTACATAATCCCATGCTTCTTGCAGGCTTTGTTCGTTTCTTTTTCTTCTTTTTTCTTTTGGTTTCTCTTCTCGCTTCATTTCATTCATTTGATCCTCAATCGCTGATACTCTTTCTTCCAGTTGATCGAGTCGGTTACTGAAGCTTGTGCATTTGTCACGTATTTCTCGTGTCATGGTTTTCATCTCTTTCATTTCGTTTAGGACCTTCTCTGCATTAATTACTCTAGCCATCAATTCTTCCACTTTTTTTTCAAGATTTTTAGTTTCTTTGCGCTGGGTACGTAATTCCTCCTTTAGCTCTGAGAAATTTGATGGACTGAAGCCTTCTTCTCTCATCTCATCAAAGTCATTCTCCGTCCAGCTTTGATCCGTTGCTGGCGATGAGCTGCGCTCCTTTGCCGGGGGAGATGTGCTCTTATTTTTTGAGTTTTCCAGCTTTTCTGCCCTGCTTTTTTTTCCCCATCTTTGTGGTTTTATCTGCCTCTGGTCTTTGATGATGGTGATGTACTGATGGGGTTTTGGTGTAGGTGTCCTTCCTGTTTGCTAGTTTTCCTTCTAACAGTCAGGACCCTCAGCTGTAGGTCTGTTGGATATTGCTTGAGGTCCACTCCAGACCCTGTTTGCCTGGGTATCAGCAGCAGAGGCTGCAGAAGATAGAATATTTCTGAACAGCGAGTGTACCTGTCTGATTCTTGCTTTGGAAGCTTCCTCTCAGGGGTGTACTCCTCCCTGTGAGGTGTGGGGTGTCAGACTGCCCCTAGTGGGGGATGTCTCCCAGTTAGGCTACCCAGGGGTCAGGGACCCGCTTGAGCAGGGAGTCTGTCCCTTCTCAGATCTCAACCTCCGTGTTGGGAGATCCACTGCTCTCTTCAAAGCTGTCAGACAGAGTCGTTTGCGTCTGTGCAGAGGTGTCTGTGTGTCTTAGTTTACTGTGCCCTGTCCCCAGAGGTGGAGTCTACAGAGACAGGCAGGTTTCCTTGAGCTGCTGTGAGCTCCACCCAGTTCGAGCTTCCCAGCAGCTTTGTTTACCTACTTAAGCCTCAGCAATGGCGGGCGCCCCTCCCCCAGCCTCGCTGCTGCCTTGCCGGTAGATCACAGACTGCTGCGCTAGCAACGAGGGAGGCTCCGTGGGTGTGGGACCCTCCCGGCCAGGTGTGGGATATGATCTCCTGGTGTGCCTGTTTCCTAAAGCGCAGTATTGGGGTGGGAGTTACCCGATTTTCCAGGTGTTGTGTGTCTCAGTTCCCCTGGCTAGGAAAAGGGACTCCCTTCCCCCTTGCGCTTCCCAGGTGAGGCAATGCCTCGCCCTGCTTCAGCTCTCGCTGGTCGGGCTGCAGCAGCTGACCAGCTCCGATCATCCGGCACTCCCCAGTGAGATGAACCCAGTACCTCAGTTGAAAATGCAGAAATCACCGGTCTTCTGTGTCGCTCGCGCTGGGAGTTGGAGACTGGAGCTGCTCCTATTCGGCCATCTTGCTCCGCCCCCAGATAAGTTTTTTAGTGTAATAGTCCAATGTCTTTTAAAAATTGTATCTAATGTAAAGTTGTAGTGTCTATTGTGATGAGTTAAAAACTTAATAACCATCTATATCAATTCCAAATTCTCTAATTTTTTATATCCACTCCTTTTTGCTTCATGGACACCTATTTTAGTGTTACAATTTTTTGTTTATTAAAATGAAAGTTATAACTATATCTCTGAGCACACTGAAGTCAACATTTTTACTTAAAATTATTTTTCAGACTCTGACATAAAGTTAAATGTACTTAGAATCAAGTTATGTTATGACAGTAGGCTACTGTGAATGAAAATTTTGTTTGCTTGTTTTTTCTCTTTCTCTTTCTCTGCTCACATTTCTTTTAGCAGTGGTTTTTGAAGTTTTCTCACCAGGCTCCTATTCCCTTAGTAAAGAAACAACACTTAAGGATTTCTATTTTATTATAATGTAAAAGACAATGTATACACAATCATCATTCTAGTAAGCTACTTTATTCAGTTTCTGGTTTATTTCTTCATATTATGAGTAGACTAGAAAACATAAACTCGTTGGACATTTTGAAGTGATGTTCCTGTCTATCATTTTGTGTATCCTTTTTGCAAATCTCATTGATCGACCCAGTGTAAGTTACTTCATTTCACTTCACTTTTCACTTCTTCTTTTTTATTTTTTATTTATTTTTTTGAGACAGAGTCTCACTCTTTCACCCAGGCTAGAGTACAGTGGCCAGTGGCATGGTCTCGGCTCACTGCCAGCTCCACCTCTTGGGTTCACGCCGTTCTCCTGCTTCAGCTTCCTGAGTAGCTGGGACTACAGGGGCCCACCACCACACCTGGCTAATTTTTTGTTTTTTAGTGGAGATGGGGTATCACCATGTTAGCCAGGATGGTCTCAATCTCCTGACCTCATGATCTGCCTGCCTTGTCCTCCCAAAGTGCTGAAATTATAGGCATGAGCCACCGCGCCCAGCCAACTTCACTTTACTTCACTTCACTTCTAAACAATTGAGGAATGCTGGTAACAATATATGTCCATTTTAAGCTTATGACTTTTTCGGTTTTTCAGAACAGAATTTTGTTTCATCTTCCTGACCCTCCCAAGTCTCTAAATTGCAAGGCTAAACACATTTCCAGAACCAGAAATACTTTAGTATATAGGTAAACATAATCGATAATCTAGAATAAGATTTAGTTTTACTGAAGTAAAAACACTTCCATAGCTCTTAGTTTTTAATAAAATCTCTGCAAAATCAATGTTATAAAATAATAACTATTGCATACTCACATGTCTTTTATGCAAAATTCATGCACATGTAATTTAATAGGTACAACAAAGCTTTCATAGACACCTAAACACTGGAAGAAACTGTATCATATCCTTAGCTTAAACTATTTGCCAAAGAAAATTCAGGAAGTTAGTAGCTGAACTGGAATTAAAACCCAAGTTTGTATGATTTCTCAGCCTACAATTTTAGCTTTATTACTACCACACATTGGCCTAATGTTGTATAATTTGGAACTCTTTTGGTTATGATAAAAAACACTGTACAAACTAAAAGAAGAAAAGTTGTTGACTCATGTAACTGGAAAAACTCGGGGTAAAACGGGCTTCAGAAATGGCTCTACATACACTCAAAAATCAGCAGGATGTGGTTTCTCCCTGCTCCTGGTTGAACTCTCCTCCATGTGCTGGCTTTAATCTCTGCATCTGTAGTAGTAGAATTGCTACAGCAGTGATAGCCTCACATCCTCTCAAGTTTAAGTCCAAATTGAAAGATTCCCTTCCCAGTAGTTCTTAACATTTGCCATTATAATCACCCTGACTGGTGCAACTTGAGTCTTACGCCCACTTGTTTACAAATCACTGAGGCCGGGATAACTGTGATGATTAACCTAAGCCTAGGTAATATATTCTATCTGTGTATACACTGCATGGAATCCAACCTAAAGGAGTGGATTACTACACTCAAATTGTTAACATTTACCAGAAAGCAGTTGGTGGCTGCTAGAAGACCAATATAAAAGACATGTCCACCTGAGTTGTGACTAATAGTTGAGATTTTACTATTAAAACAGATTATCCATTAGCATCAAATGTCTCCTACTTCCTCAAGAAGAAACAAGATTTGTAAAATATACACATGAACTGGGAGAAATAACTGGAATTCAAAATATTCTTGTGATGACGTTGCTCTGGAGGCACAGTATAAGGCAGTATTACTAATCTAAATTGATGCCTGCCTTTTATTCACGTGAAAGAAGAGATGTGGATGTGCGGCAGTTGAGAAGGAGGAGTGAGGGATGCTTAGCTTGATTGAGAAAGGTTAATTACATGTGAAATGAGGCTGGGATTCAGAGGATGTTTGCTCTAGATTTTGTGTAATGTTATATTAACACTGGGATTCTCTTTATTCTATTAACAAAATAAACTCATTTTGTTTGGTTTCATTTTACAGTTGCTTTCATCCCACTGAACATTTATACTATTATTTAATTTTCCTAAACATTTGTGGATAGTGAAATATCTATACAACTAAGCAACTGCAGGGTATTAAAGACATCCAATTCTTACAGAGATTTGATCTGCTAATTAGCCACACCAATTTTATGGATCATTGCATCTCACTTAAAATGTATTGTTATACGTTTATAATCTTTCCATAATGAGCTTTTATTAAGTGCATGGGCCAACTTCTGTGTGATGTACAAGAAAATCCTCTTTCCCTTACCTAAATAATACATTTGCAGACCTAGTAAATCACAACAATATTCCATTGAAAATGGTCCTCTTGGCATTATTAAATGGCTTGTTTGGGACTGAGATAAAAATTACAAATACCTAAGAATGGAAGAGCCAGAGTGGTATCCAAAGAGGATCAAAGACATAACCTCAGAGAGGTAACAAAAGAGACAGGTGGAGAGGAGGAAAGTCATCATCTAATAAACTGATAGGCAATATAAATTTATGGAGAAAACAAATGGGAGTCAAATTTTCTTTTATTATCACGATGATGTTATCTATCTTTTGCATTTCAGCTTTTCAGTTACTTAAATGTGATACACTAAAATATTCTAGATTCTCAACAGGGTTATTAATTTTCAGAATTAATTACTGACTTTTGAAATACATTTTAAAAACTTGAAGTTTGCTACTCCCTGAAAGGAATGGTCAGGTTGAAATGCTCCTGACAATGTTAACATTTACCTGAGCACTGTGCTCCTGGAGAACAGTGATGTATCAGTCAGGGTTCGCCAGAGGGACAGAACGTTTATATACACATAAAGGAGTTTATAGGGAGAATTAGTTCACAAGGTGAAACTCCACGATAGGCCAGCTGCAAACCTGGGAAAGAAAGAAGCTGTTAGTCACTCAATTTAAGTACGAAAGTCTCAAAACCAGGGAAGCTGACAGTGCAGCCCTCAGTCTGAGGCCAAAGGCCCTTGAGCCCCAACAAGGTTGCTGGTTTAAGTCCCAAAGACTAAAGGCTGAAGAACCTGGAGTTCCATGTCCAAGGGAGGAGGAGGAGGAGGAAGAGAAGGAGGAGGAGGAGAAGGAGGAGACAGAGAGAGAGAGAGAGAGAGAGAGAGAGAGCAGATTCAGCAAACAGGCTACTTATCCCTTTTCTGCCTGCTTTGTTCTAGCTGTACTAGCAGCCAACTGGATGGTGCCCACCCATGATGAGCGTGGGTCTTCCTCTCCCAGCCCACTAACTCAAATGTCAGTCTCCTCTGGCAGCATCCTCACAGATACACCCAGAAACAATGCTTCATGGGCCATCTAGGCATCCCCCTCAATCCAGTCAAGTTGACACCTAATATGAACCATCACAAGTGGTGATTAAGAAATTACTCCCAACCTTTTGTGTCCTAAGAAATGGCTTTTTGCAAATAACTACCCTTTCCTATGTGACTAAGAGGAAACTCATGAGTGACCTCTTGTTTACCTATGCCAAGGCCAGACACAGACCCTCCAAAATCTTATTATTTGTCTTATAAATAATTAGCTAAACTGTTATTTCTACTGACAAATTTGGAAGATTCCCAATAATTTTTATTTTATTTTACTTTATTTTATTTTAAGTTCTGGGATACATGTGCAGGATGTGCAGGTTTGTTAAACAGGTAAATGTGTGCCATGGTGGTTTGCTGTACCTGTCAACCCATCACCCAGGTATGAAGCCTCACATGCACTAGCTATGTATCCTGACACTCTCCCTCCCTCTGTCCCCCGACAGGCCCCAGTGTGTGTTGTTCCCCTCCCTGTATCCCTGTGTTCTAATTGTTCAGCTCCCATTTATAAGTAAGAACATGCAGTGTTTGGTTTTCTATTCCTGCATTAGTTTGCTGAGGATAATGGCTTTCAGCTCCAACCATGTCCCTGCAAAGGACATGATCTCATTATTTTTATGGCTGCATAGTATTTCATGGTGTATATGTACCACATTTTATTTATCCAGTATATCATTGAAGGGCATTTGAGCAATTCCATGTCTTTGGAATTGTGAATAGTGCTGCAGTGAACATACATGTGCATGTATCTTTATAGTAAAATGATTTATATTCCTTTGGGTATATACCCAGTAATGGAATTGCTAGGTCATATGATAATTCTGGTTCTAGGTCTTTGAGGAATTGCCACACTGTCTTCCACAATGGTTGAACTAACCTACATTCCCACCAACAGTGTCAAAGCATTCCTATTTCTCCACAGCCTTGCCAGCATCTGTTGTTTCTTGACTTTTTAATGATCACCATTCTGACTGACATGAGATGGTTTCTCTAATGATCAATGACATTTAGCTTTTTTTATCTGTTTTTTTCCTGTGTTTCACATTTCTGAGAAGTGTCTGTTCATGTCGTTTGCCCACTTTCTAATGGGGATTTTTTTTCTTGTAAATTTGTTCAAGTTCCTTGTAGATTCTGGATATGAGACCTTGGTCAAATGGATAGATTGCAAAAATTTATCCCATTCTGTAGGTTGTCTGTTCACTCTGATGCTAGTTTCTTTTGCTGGGCAGAAGCTCTTTAGTTTAATTAGATCCCATTTGTCAATTTTTGCTTTTGCTGCAATTGCTTTTGACATTTTCATCATGAAATCTTTGCCACCACATCAGTCATATCAGTGCTACAAAATTTACACTGTTAGAGGAGACAGAAAGGTATTTTATTTGTTTAAATCACTGTTATTTTGGTATTCAATGTAGAATTGTATTATATGCTAATATTCTCTCAAAAAATCCTCAAAGAATAAGTGAACGAATAAGGTACTATGTCATTAAAATTAACTACTTCCTCTGTAGCTTGGCTTAAAAGACTTGGCATAAGTACCATGCACTAAATATTTTAGGTAGAGGTAACAATCTGGAAGTTCTTGCACTTGGCTTGTTACATAGAAGCATATTGATTGGCTCATATATTGTTTTAAAATGGAATTCTTGCCAATATTTATTTCACAGGTTTCAGAACAACATTCCTATTTTTGGATCTCTTAAAGCATCATATGATAAAGTAACCTTCAGCCCACATTCTGTCTTTGCCCCAAATGACAGGAGTAGAGCCGCACTTGGACCTTTGGGTGACGCATGTATTCCCATGTTTGCCAGCCCAGGCCTACTTCACTCATTTATGTGACTGCCTGTCCGTGTGGCCACTTGAGTGTGTTACCTGCCATGGTGTATTCTAATCAAACTAGACTCCTATTACTAATGAATACATACTGCTTCACACACATACACACTCCTGCAATGGCCAAAGTAAAGCTCTTTTACTGGAATTTCCTTCTTTTATGAGCTGTTTCAGGTCAGGAGCTAATTACCCTTTACCCTTTGTCCTTTACATTCACTGTGGTGAAAACCACACTCCCAAGCTGCTTTATGGCTTCTAATCTAATTGAAGGCAACACTAGGGGCATCCTGCATGGGATTAATCTCTCAAGCAGGTCTCAGCATGAATAACCCTTCCATGAACTGACAGCCTTCCTCTCATGGCTTCCCCAGGAGCCACGTTGCCTGTTTCTCTGCACAATAAAGGGACCATATTAATAATTCGAATCTTAGCCCAATCTGTCATAATTGGGAGAAAGTCTCACCTTCATAACCTTATAAACCACTTAGAAAATCAGCATCTATCTGATTTACAATCTATTTCTTAGTATAATAAATATTGAAACTTGGAGTAATAATGTATTGTTGATAATTAACCATAAAAAAGTTAAAATACAATTAATGCTTTT
Organism: Macaca thibetana thibetana; assembly: GCF_024542745.1. NCBI lineage: Eukaryota > Metazoa > Chordata > Mammalia > Primates > Cercopithecidae > Macaca > Macaca thibetana. The sequence goes on along the minus strand of NC_065589.1, from coordinate 86,004,639 downwards.
TCAATTGGAAGAATCACGGAACATTTTTTAGGAGCATTGCCTTTGAAGACAGGAATAGGGAAGGCAGGAGGGATGATAACTGGAGGAGACTGCTTACACTTTATAATGTTAGAATTCTTACTTCCTGTATCTATAACATAAAAAAATTCATTAATACAGAAATATCTGAATGAGAAGATTTAGGGTACTTTAAAATTTTTTTTTTAAAGAGTTTTATAATGTAACAAAAACTTTAAAGTAAGCACATAAAACAATAAGTTATATGTAATCCCAGCAATGGGAGGCCGAGGCGGGCGGATATATAGTTTGAAACCCCGTTTATGTAACAAAAAAACGGTTGTTTACCTTCGGGAGGCTGAGGCAGGAGAATGGCGTGTACATAGCTTGCACATCTAAAAGCATTGAAAATGGAAAGAATGACACAAAATTAAGATGACCAGTGAGAGGGGACATATGAAACAAAAAACAAAAAGAGACCATCACATTCACTTTCGGTACTTTCATACTGCTTTACTGTTTCTGAATTTCTTATATTACTCATGTAATTTTTAAAAGTAATTAAAAATTAGATGCAAGTCATAATCTTTGACCCAATAATTCCATTACTGAAAATATTCTTTAATTATTCTCACTCTAGCTGACAAAAAAGTATCATGCATATAAATTCCTCAGGAAAATATTTTAGTTTTGAAAAACTAAAAATAATTTAAATATATCATTATAAAACACCTGTCAATTATAACAAATCCACAAAATGTAATGTTGCTTAGTTGTTAAAAATCCTGACAACCAAGAATATGTAATGTTGTGGAAACATTTGTGCTTTAATAGCAAGTGAAAAAAAGTGGAGTGCAAAATTAAATATTCAACTTGGTAATAAAATGAGATAATTATAAAAATACTAGAAAATACATCAAATGCTAATGTGATTGTGTTTCACAAAGCATTATTTGAAATAAGAACTTTTGATACCTTCCAAAGTCATCTGGTCCACCTGTGCATCCTGTAACAAGAAGAACACGAAATATCCTGGGGTCGAAAGATACCAAACTGTTTCTTTAGTATCTAGAGAATTAGACTTTTATCTATTGCAACGAACTTTAAATTTATGTCCAAACATCCTTGTGATATCTGATGTTCAACTTAGTATGTAAGTTTTATGAGCTTTTAATATGTAAGTTGAACATCAGAAACAAGTGGAATTTTGAACAGCCACAGAATTTCTGTACACATATTTCGGTATGAATTTACATACAAAGAAAGAGTAAAGCCTCCTGTGCAGGCAAAGAGAGAATAGAAATTCATCTCACCCCTAGGAATTCTATTTGGTAACGGCAAAATATGCTTTCTCTATAATCACAGGTAAATTCATTGCCAAACTCCTGTCAAATGACTTTTGTTGTATTAGAATGAGCCTATTACTGCTCTGTTTTGCTTTCCTATTAAATGTGTTTACATTTTAGTGTCCTTCTTTCTTCCTCCTTTGCTATTTTTCTGTTAACGATGGTGAGAAAGGAGCACCTTTTAGTCATTGGTAATACTCCAGAAATTTTAAGCAAGACTGTTATTTTCGAGGATTTATAGTCACATTCCTGCTATAGAAAGAGTCCAATTCTAAGTTTTCTGATTTGCCCATTCATAATGTGAAGCTACATAGAGAACTGTGAGCCTGAAAAAACTTCTCATGAACTCAAAAATCTTATTTGATCACCTGAGGCTTACCAGTCTCTTCTCCCATGAGTTGTTGCCTCTCCCATATGAAATCCCTACACTCTTGCTCTATTTTAATGTTTGATTAATGATGCAGTGGATCTGAATGACAATCCAGAGAATGTTCCATAAGCAATTGACTCTTCCACATCCTTGATCTTCTTCCCTTACCCTGCAGTCTGTCTCCAGGTAAAACCCAGAACTTTCTGCCAGGCACTTTTCTGCAAAGTTTAGAAGCTTTAGCTATTGTTAGTATATATTTGCTGCAAGTATTCCTTTTTATTGTGTTTTGTACATAGCTATGTATTACTTTGAATTTTTTGCAATATAAGCTAAGTTTTAGGCCACAATTTGAAGTAGAGGGGTTCCAGACCTTTACCAGGAGAATAGATTTAACCTCTCAATATCTCTTTTTGTGGGCCTGTGAGGAAGCCCTATAAATTACCAAATGACTAAAAATTGAATAATAATTATTTTTGTAGACATAACTAGATCTCAGTTTATACCTAGGTAATTAAATCACATTCCAATTTTAGAAATATAATTTTAACATATTTTTTCATCAAAATAAGCAGTATAATTGGTACCTTTTTAATAGTCCTCATATGATGTAATATATTTCACTACCACCTTACTTTTCTCAACTGTCATTTTTATTTCATTTTTAGGTTCATTAAACCATGCATACTTGCAAAAAATTATAGAGTCCCAATCTAGAGGCACACAGATGATTAAATAAATTAAATGAGTCCTTTGCTACTTAACTTCTACTGCTGATACTTAACAATTGTTGTTTAGAAGTAAATTAAACATATTTTTTAATGCCATCTGGTTTATCACCTTAAAAATCTACATCTTCTTGATATCTGAAAATAAGTGTTAAAATATAAAGCAACTCCTTGAAAGTCAAATCATATTGCTAACTAAAGAAATATCAAGTCAAATATTTGATTCCCAACGTAAGGAACAGTAGAAACTCACTGAGATGTTTAGAGCAATTTAAGTGTGTTGAAGGTGTTGATTGCCTCTTCAGAAAACGATCATTGCCTAAAAGACCAGGGGAAAAATACCCAATAGTTTTGGAAAACACACATTTTTACATGGATCATGAATAAAAAAGAACTTCCTAGGAAAAACGGAAGAAAGTATAATTTTATTGCACATGCAGCTTAAAGTAAAACGGAATGGCGAGTGGCTGTTTATGCTGAGACCCTTGATTAGCCCACAGTGAAGGCTATGTTCCACAGCAAAACAAACTCTCAGTGTACAGTAGCTCAGGAAAAAATAATCCAGTATCATACGTTTTTCTTAGTTTTATAGAAAAATACAGTCCCATCTCAACAAATGAGCTGTGTTAATACATAAAAATAAGAAGGTATGAATATTAGTTTATACAGTATTCAATACGCTGAAAATTAAAGGACTATCCTGATTTTATTAAGTGATAGGACAGCTTAACACTGACAATTTGATGTGGAGGAAAGCATATAGAGGTACAGGTGTTCTCCATTAACCTAATGATTCTTTGCTTTCATTGCTTTCTGCATGGTTGACATTTGCATTTTAAGAGAAGGAAAAGAATCAAACCAGGCTCTTCAGTAGATGATTTACATGTTAGTATAAATTAGAGAAAGAGACTTCATGTGGAGGCAAAAAATGAGTAGCCAGGGAATTAAGACTGCCTCCTCTAAAGGCACATTAGTGTGTATCACAACTGGCTGGTTAGCTGGTTGTGCACATATCTTTATATCAGGTCAGATGAAAGAGTTTTTTTGAGGGCCAGGTGGTGGTTCACGCCTGTAATACCAACACTTTGGGAGGGCGAGGTGGATGGATCACTTGAGGTCAGGAGTTTGAGAACAGCCTGACCAACATGGTAAAACCCCATCCTACTATTCATAAAAATGCAACCATCAGCCCGGCCTGGTGGCACATGCCTGTAGTCCCACCTACTCAGGAGGCTGAGGCAGGAGAATCACTTGAATCAAAGAGGTAGAGGTTGTAGTGAGCAGACATCGCACCACTGTACTCCAACCTGGGCAACAGAGCAAGGCTTCATCTAAAAAGAGAAAAAAAGTTTGTGTGAAATACAATGAAAAAATATAAGTGGAAAATCACCTATGAGATTTTTTAAGTCTCTAGGGCAGTATTAAGACACAATGTTATTGTTTTGTTTTGTTCAAAACCATGCACTATTTATAAGCATAATAATAATGATGATAAACCAAGACAAGGTTTATGTTACTGAACTTACTTTTTTGTAAAGGAAAGTGTTATCTAATGCCTTATTCAGAAGTCTTTTTACATGCAAAGATGAAATCGAGTTTTTTTTTTCTTTCAGTAAGAAATCATTAATATATTCAAGGTTTAACTTTCCTTTTACAAGTGTTTCTGAGTGTACCATATGGCACCAGTTAGTTTTGAAGGTTTTCATTTGCTTTTTAAAAATCGGAGAGAGGTTTCCTTTCATAAGCTCATACATACTGGTTATTTTCTAATAAGCATAAAACTTCTATATAACACCAAATGCATGATTTAACAGGAAGGAATAAAAAATACATGGCAATATAATAATTGGCTCATTTAGTTAGGAGTTCCTTTGAAGCTTAATAGTAAAGGATAAGCAGTCATTAGCTTATTAGCTCAAGTTGGACTCAGTACTAATTTTTTTTTTTTAAATAAGTGCTGGAATACATATCTTGACAAATTGTAAAATGCCTATCCCCTTTCCAGTGCCCCCTCCCCAGTTCTTTATTCATAAAGAGGAGTGAGCTATTTCCTGCCAACTGAGTCAGTTGGAATGGAAACGTTAATGTATTTGAGCAGATGTGTGTCAATATCACCTTGTAAAAAGGTTGCCTGTATCCTTCATTGGCACACACCATCTCAAAATAAAAGACTAAAATTCTGTACTTCGTTAGAACTCTCCTATGAAGGCCGAGCAGGGTGACTCACGCCTGTAATCCCAGCACTTTGGGAAGCTGAGGCGGGCGGATCACAAGGTCAGGAGATCGAGACCATCCTAGCTAACACGGTGAAACCCCGTCTCTACTAAAAATACAAAAAAATTAGCCGGGCGTGGCGGCATGCACTTGTAGTCCCAGCTACTCGGGAAGCTGAGGCAGGAGAATGATGTGAACCCGGGAGGCGGAGCTTGCAGTGAGCCGAGATCGCGCCACTGCACTCCAGCCTGGCGACAGAGCGAGACTCGGTCTAACAAACAAACAAACAAACAAACAAAAACCAAAAAAACTCTCCTATGAAAACGAGGTTGAGGACTATAATATAGATGGTTTGAAGATTTAAATGTACTTCCTGAAATTGTTCACTGACTGGCCCTGCTGACTGTCATGAAAGAAAGACAGTTTCAACAATATCAGTAGATATCATCAGAATAAACTTTAGGGAATGTGAATGGGATCTATGTTAACTAATAAGCCAGTCTTTTTTGAGCCTTATCATATTTTTCATAAAAGAACTAGTGTGATAACCTGCTCTAGATAAAGGTGTTTAGATAAATTGTTTCCTGTTCAAGTTTGAGGGCCTATTTTTTTTCTACCAGATTTTCATTTTAGTTTATGTTAATTTCTAAAAGGAGTATTCTTATACTGGATAATTTGTCAATTTTTGACCTACACTTTTTTCCCCAGTAAAGGCAATAGACTAAGATTGTATCTAAATATAGTTTAAAGGGATAAATGGCATAAACTAGGTTCACCTGACTTTTATAATTTTATCTACCTGTATATTCAGTAAATATTAATTAAGCACATATTTGCTATGCATCATTTGGAATTATATGACTGACATGGAGGCTTCAAGAAAAATACAGTACATTAAAAAGGGCAGTTATAATGACAGGTATTATGCTAGAGACAGGTACACAAAGTTACAACAGCAAACAGCAAGTTACTCAAAAAGACATAACTTTAGTGAACCTTCGAAAAATGAGTAGAAGCTTTCTTGGTAGAGAAGAGAAGACAGATGGGAGAAACTTGAAGGCGGTGAGAGAACATCATCCAAAAAAGAAACAACTGGAGCTAATGTGGCTTGCATATCAGTTTGGTAGATTAACATGGAAGTAAGTGAACGGAAAATTGCAGATTTTTGAAGGCGTTATATATTGTCTTGGTCTTTATCCAAGCAGCAGAAAAGCATTAGACGATTTTAATCATAGGAGTAACACAATTAGATAGCAGCAGTGTAGAGGGTAGGTTCGCAAGAATGAGACAAGCTACAGGAAGCCACTGCTGTAGTTCACATAAAAAAATAAAGGGAACTTGAGAAAACCAATGACAGTGGAGAAAGGTAGAGAAGATGTGTAAAAGGAAGAAAGGAGAGAATGTGGTGACAAGGTGTCAAGTAGGGAGGGAGTTTTCTGGGATATCTTCCATTCTGAGCAGGTGGTAATACTAATCTCCAAATTGGTGAATATAGGAAGAGGAGCAGGTTTAGGAGTTTCTTATAGGCAGGAGAGGGGAGTATGTAGACAATGATTTTACACATTAAGTATAAGATGCCTCTAAAACATACAGAACAGATATTCAGTAGGCGTTTGTGTAGATGTGTCTTCAAGAAAGAAGTCAGAGACGTGGGAGGATATTTAGCATATAAATAGTAATAGTTAGGATTCAGTAAAAGATTTAGATCAAACCTCACAAGAAGAGTGTGTAGAGTGAGAAGAAGGGAGTGCCAAGGGCACGCTGCTTGGAAAACCAATAGTTAAAAGGAAGTTAAACAAACTAAGTGTATCAAGGAACAAGAAAGATAAAGGCAAAGGAGGTGGCACAGACATATGGAAAGAGTGGCATTATGGAAGTTAAAATTGTGAAAAAATCCAAGACAGAAAGAGTGATTAACTGCATTAAATATCTAGTTGAAGTCTAACAACATAAAGCTCATGCTGAGTATGTCACTGGTGACTTTGGAGAGATGAGTTTCAGCTGAGTAGGATTAGCAGAAATCAACCCATGGTGCACAAAAGAATGAATAGGGAGTTTCAAAATGTTGGAAGATAACAAAAATATAGATTTCTAAAAATAAAGTTAATGTATTAAATAATAAATTATGAAATTATGAAAATTATGAAAATGAAAATGATTGAAATTATGAAAAAATTTCAAAGGTTCCCTAGAATTTCTTATAAGAGAAGTTCTTTCCTTTATATTTACTAAAACATTTATCTGAAAATAGAAGCAGACAATTTTATTAAGACCAATAAAACAAAATGAGAAATGACTTAGAGAGGAAATGAGGAGGAAGTCAAGATAAATGAAGGATGCAGTGGGTGTTAGAGACAGAGCTAAGATGGATGAGTTTAAGATTTCAGAAATAAGTGTGTTCTCTTTAAGGTAGTCATGAATGCAAATTGTCAAAGTGGAATAGAAAAAAAAAGATATTTGAGCTGAAAAGATGAAGGATTGTGATTCTAAAGTGGTAGCTTCAAAAGTATTTTTGGAGTCTTCTAAAATGATGGGGAAAACTCTAAGGTAAAATACATTAATTCTGATACCAAAGTTACCAAAGTTTGTGGGAAGCCAAAAATAAAGTAAGTAAATGATAAAGGGTGGTCTTATTGGAAAGAAAAGATGGTAGCACAAACAAATAACTAGAACATCGCTGGCCCTATGTTCCTGGCCAAGGGTGGGCATGCTGTGAATGAAGAGGAATTTTTAGTAATGAGGGTTGAAATAGGGGCCCAACTTAGTTCTATAAACACATTTTGGTAAGTTATGCAGGAAGAAAGAAGGCCCTATGATGTGTTTAATGATGTGTCAAAAAAAAAAAAAAAAAAAGAAATGGTGAGCTAAGAGGACACCAATTAGTATAAAACAAGCAACAAACTATTTATTGTCTTATTCTGTTTTATGCTGCTATGGCAGAATACCACAGACTGGGTAATTTATAATAACCAGAAATTTACTGACTCATGATTTTGGAGACTGCAAAGTCCAAGACTGAGGGGCCAGCATCTTGTAAGGGCCTTCTTGCGTCACCTCATGGTGAAAGGGCAAAGAGAGCGCAAGAGTGAGCAAGAGATTGAACTTGCAGCCTCAAGTCCTTTATAATTGGCATTAATCCATACATGAGGCCAGACCCTCATGACCTAAACACCTACCATTAGGCCCCACCTCCCAACACTGTTGCATTGAGGATTAAGTTGTCAACACATGCTTTCGGGAGTTTAAATTCAAACCATAGCAGCTATGCTCTTTAAAGTAAAGTTTTGTCTCTATCCAATAAAGCTATTATGGTCATTGCTGATTACTTTCACTTCAAGGAGGTTAGAATTTCCTTCATTCTGTTACAGTCATTCATTGCTTAATGATGGGGATATGTTCTGAAAAATATGTCTTTAGGCAATTTTGTCATTGTGTGAACATCATAGAGTGTACTTAGCCAAATTTAGGTGGTACAACCAATATGGTACAGCCTATTGCTCTTAGACTACAAACCTGTACAGTATGTTACCGTACTGACTGCTGCAGGGAATTGTAACACAATGGTAAGTATTCGTATATTTGAACATACGTAAGCATAGAAAAGGTTCAGTAAAAACCTGGTATAAAGATAAAAAATGGTACACCTGCACCATTTTTCATGGCATTTATTGTGAATGGAGCTTGAGGACTTCAAGTTGGTCTGGTGAGTCAGTGAATGAATGATGAGTAAATGTGAAGCCCTGGGACATTACTGCATGCTGCTGTGGGCTTTATAAACACTGTACACAAACATGCATATTAGCCCAGGCCTACACAGGGTCAGAATCATCAATATCTCTGTCTTTCACCTCCATCTCTTGTCTCACTGGAAGGCCTTCAAGGGCAGTAACACTCAAGGAGCCTGTCACTGCCTATGATAATATAACAATGCCTTCTTCTGGAATACCTCCTGAAGGACCCAACTGAGGCTGCTGTATAGTTAACTTCATTTTTTTATAAGTCACTGGAGTGCAATCTAAAATAAGGATAAAAAGTATAGTATAGTAAATACATAAACCAGTTACATATTTATTATCATTATCAAGTATTATGTACTATACATAATTGTATACATAATTGTGCTATACTTTTATAGAACTGGCAGCACAATGGGTTTGTTTACACGAGCATCACCACAAACATGTGAATAACGCATTACACTATGATGTTACAAAGGCTACAGCATCACTAGGTGATAGGGAATTTTTAGCTTCATTATACTCTTATGGGACCACCATGATATATATGATCTGTCATTGACCAAAATGTCATTATGGCGTGCATGACTGTAATATCTACTGAAAACCTACTAATCGCTCTTGGGTAGTTTCAATAGATAGAACAGCCTAAAATTTAGTCCATGCAGTTTTTGATTCAGATTGTTGATTCTCAGAGTTTAGGGGATCCAGGTGGCCTGGTTTGTCCCATTATATATTTAGAAGTTACAAGTAGGCTGCCTTCCCAAGACTTTCAGATACACTGTTTAAAAATGTTATTGCTAAGCAGTAATAATAAAATTTATTCTGAGACTTGATAAAATTCAATTATACACAGGGGTTGCTGCTAGCAAATTAAAAGAAATTTTTTATTGAAACCACTATTAAACAATTAGTATAATTGGCCTGTGACTTTTTTATGTTGTCTCTTAGTCTATATATTAAACCCATTGAAATTTTCTTCTTTTAAGGCAGGTATCTCGTTAAGCTATTCAACCTTCAAACTACCCTTTGCCATCTGTTTAGTTCAAATGGTTGTGTGGATTCATCTCTTGCTAACCTTTAGTAAGCTTGCAGCAACATAGCATTTTAACCTCTAAACATAGGAAAAGCAACAAACAGGTGAAGATCAACAAACACTGCAGGAAGATTTTAAATGACTAATCAGATGGAAGAAATACCTAAAAGAAGCAGGCAGGAAAACAGAATGCCAACTGTTATAGCCTCAAGCTTGAGAAGGTGAGAATAGATGGCTGCCTGTTGAGAAAACCTCAGGCCCTATAAATTCAACATGTTATTACAAATAGAATCACTGGTACACACGTGTGTGCACACACACATGTACGCACACACATGAGGAAGCAATGGCAAATTTCTAAAAAGGATTTGTAAAAGAAAACCTTTAGAATTTTACTGGGGAATTACCACACCCTAGAATCAGACTGAAGGGAAAGTATTACAGAAAATGTTCAGTAAGATATAATGAGCTAGAAAATGGATTTTAGAATCAGGAAGATGAGAGTCAAAGTCTTGCTTCTATCATGAAATGATTGGTTACGTTGCACAAGTTCTTTAACTTTCTAAGCACATACTTCCTCAGTTTCAAAATGGGGATAAAGCACAGTTTCTATGTCTAGGGCTCTTATGAAAGTTGAACATGGGCATGCAGGAAGGACTCCAACATGGAGGAAGCACTTCCCATGTGCTAGCAATTACCAATTAATATGATTCTTTTGTTTCCTTGGTACCCATTTCCAAATGCGTTGCACTTTTCCTTTAAAGGAATATCTTTAACTCTCAGGTAAGTTTGCCTTGACTTTCAAATACCGTTCTAGTTTCTCCTTCCCCATGATACAAGTCTCCATATAGTTTAGATTTCTCTATTCCCAAGTAAGAAAGCCTTTTTCCTGTCCTAAAATTTTTCCTCTCTTCTTCCAAGTACCCTCTCCCCTTCTCTCTGTCATTCATCAGTTGTCTTATTTTATGACCCATTTCAATGTTTTCCTAAAATCCAAGTGCTTTCTTTATGGAATTCCTATGTTGGTCATTTAGCCCTTTTAAAATTTCTGTAACATGTACAAATTTCATCAGAAAGATACTTTATTGGTCAATAAATCAGTTTTATTTTTGAATGTATACCTTCAAGCAGTTGTATATTCAATACTTAATCTGTAGACATTTTCATAATTTTGGCCTTATCATGGTCCAAACAAACTCAAGGCCTTTTGAATATACTGTAAATGCTCCTTCCCTCCATCTCATTAGAGTTTTAGTAAAAGTTTGTGGTTTTCCAATTATAAACTTTTACACAAAGTTTTCTTTAAAAGAAATTTGTCAGTTATGTCAATAATAAGATAAAAGTAAATACATTTCATTATTCTGCAAATATTTTTGTACCCCTACTATTTACCAGACATTGTTCTAACCTCTGGAAATGTAACAGTGAACCAGACAGATATATTCGCATAAGTAAATGAATGAATAATAAGATATTTTCAAATAGTGGTGAATGCAATAACACAAATAAAACAGGTGGACAAACTTATGATTGAAGAAGTGGGAAGGTTGGATAGAGTGGCTAACATAGTCTTAGATGTGGAGATGATATTTGAGCTAAACCCTGTATGACA